>NW_024532769.1:0-205639 GCF_016097555.1 Gigantopelta aegis
AACTTTAAAGTAAAAATTGAAGTCATAAACTCATTTTTTAAATTAGACCAAGAAAAAAGGTTTAAAAATCAAGTCTCTATGAGATAATACATCAAACAATGTAATTCTTTAATAAATATATACCAAATAACTGACTCCAAGAGTTTAATAATAGTGATCACCAGGTACGAAATAGTCCAGTTCTTTAAGAATTCTTTTTTAAATAACTAACACATTGTAAAACAATGGATCAAACACCATAGGAAGGTTTATCATTAACAAAATCAACATTATAGTATTAAAGGAATATGGAACATGAAAATGATATCTTTCAAAAGAAAAAGACAGTTACATGTATTTGAGAATCAAAGTGACAATTGCTTTGTTGTTTTTTGTTTTCTCTCTCATACTTGTACATATATGGTAATACAGGTGAACCATCAGACAATTATTAGCTATACAATAATACATTATATAATTCATATAAGTTGTCAATATTACACAAAACCTGTGGTTACACCTTATATAGTATATAATTCATTTAGTGTATATAACTTACCAGGATATATATCTGATCATACTAGAATAACTGGAGTTGTATTTGTGAATGTGTTATGACCTCTAGGCTGAAAAACCACTTCTGCCACATCTGTGATGACGACCATTTGAATCAACTCTGTACATATAACATGAAAAATTACAATGAAATGTAGTCAAAGTAGACACTAAGACCTTTAATAGATATTGTTTATATATATAACCAGTATATTAAATAATGGACACTATGTATCATTGACAAGTTAATACATGTAGCATTTTAGGGTCCCAGCTGGATATTAATGGATGACTTGATCACTAGAAAGGTTTAGCTTGTATATGTAAGACACACTAGTATCTTCATTTAAAAAAGTACAATACATAATACAGTAGCTAGTGATTATACAGTGGACACTTCGTAGTGGTTATGTAAATGTATATGTACCAGTACATGTTACACGTCACTTTATAAATACTTAAATACTATGAAACTTGTGTGTACTACCTGTCTATTTCCATGAAATGTTCGTTGCATTTCTCTGTAAATGATCGAAAAACTTTCTTTCATTACCAAAAACTTTCTCCTTCCAAGAGGCGATTGTTCCAAATCAGGTTGAAGCGAGGTAGGCACCTTCCTGATTTCTATTGGTGGAGAACTAGGATACCTTTATCTCTTCTTCAGTACACTGTCAGAATTCATTGTGTGTCTACCATTAATATGTATGTACATCTGCAATTGTCATGTCCTGATCAGGATATAAAAAATCATAGGGATTAATGACATTACTTTGTATTTGTTCTGCGTTTAGAGATTTAGAATACTACCAAACATCAGTCCTGGTAATGTTCTCATCAGTATTATGAGGATATACATTGGACTTTCAGGAAAATCATTTATCTGGTATGGCTAAATTTGGGTAGTGGTGGTCTTGGTGGAGTTGACTACTGGAGTTAGTTTTATTAGTTGAACTTTTTGAAGGACTTGTAGTATTAGTTACTTTTAAAGTTCTCTGGAATGAGGAATATGTGTGGACTATTCGTGAGTCAATAATTCAAGGGGGTTGTAGATGGAGGTCGTTTTTTAACTAACAAGCTTCATTAACAGGAGGAGGAAAAGGACGAGGAGGTTGTAAGAGGAGGAGGTGGTCGTGAGGCATTGAAGGTCTGTTCACTAGTAGAGTTTTGAATATTATTGTGAGTAGATGCCTCTTGTGGAGAAGGAGATATGTGTACAACAAGGTTAGGTAAATGAAGCTCCTTAATAACTAAAGGAGGGAGGTCTAGCAGGTATAGGAGGCACCACTCTCTGGAGAGATACAAGTATATATCTACAGCATTAACAGTATCGACTGCAGATTGGTTCAGATGAAGTCAAGTCAGTTTGGTCAAGATTATCATTAGTAACTTGAGCTGATGTTTGTCATATGATGATACTCTTTTTTTGTCCTCTGTGTATTTTCGCAGTAGGAGATGGTTCTTCAGAGGAATTAAAAGTATTAGCTTGAAGAATCTGTTTGACTTGAGTGCCATTAGGTTGATTAATGATACTTAGGTGCGCGTGTCGCTATATCTATTGTCTTAAAAACAGCATTTTGATGCGATAGCGTCTTAAACACTGATGAATAGGAGAGAGATTTTGAAGGAGGATGTGAAAGCAAGGAAGAAGTCGACTTTTAAAGGTAGCATCTGTGATTTTTTAGCTAAAATAAATGAAATATGGCTATAAATAAAAACCTTAATTTGTTTCAACAGATCGATCATAAAGAAAATGAAGAAAGCATAAACAAAGGGAGATAGTATATAAAACATTTAATAGCTACATGTTCTTACATTGTTTAAAGCTAACTAATATGTGGACATTATTCTGCTTCCTAATAACTTCACATTGTATAGTATTACTATTATATTAACCCTTTATGGTAAGAGGTGTAGTATATTACCAATGAGAAGAAGCCAATGTAAAGTTGATGTTACTAATAAAATAAACTCAGGTCACTACATGTATTAAACTATGGAAATAGTCACTAAGTCATGTTTACATTATATATTATTATGAGTATTATTATTTTATTATTAATATATATTAAATATATAATATATATTAGTATAATATTATATTATAGATATTATATATATATATATATATATATAGATATGATTAGATGAGCTATATTGTTTACAAAGTATGTAGTGATACCGTATTTTTCGAACTAGACTAAAAATAACAGATTGCTCTGAAACTCTAGCCATTATTATCTTACGTCGGAAACTGAAAATTTGAATGGGGCGTGACTGAGACGCTCTAACGTCTCATGAGCGCTCGGTAGCTTCTACAACTCTCCAGTTTTAACTATCACCAATAATCCCACAAAACAGTACATACAATAAAAAATAGTTTTAATGAAATTCTTTAGAATAAACTATTAGTATCTTGTTAAATTGTACTAGAATCAGGAAGATTGAAGATAATTATATAAAAAACAAAACATACACACATTAGATTAACATGTATAAAATCTGAAATAAAAACAGAATTTTGATTATTTTTTATCATACATGTTCACTTAGTGATATAATTAAATATATTAAACCTATACAACAACAAAATAATATCTTGCACTAACTTTATTGTTTGATTTCCTATTTTGTATTTTCCAACTAACATTATACTAAACTAAATTTTTGTATTTATGTTACACACAGAATATACTATACAAAAGATTACAATATCCACAAAAGACACTATAATTCAACAGTAATAACCAACCTTGTTATTACATCAGCCTTTAATTTAAAAAATATCATAACATCGAAATAGACTTGAGAGAATATTGTATTATGGTTTTGGGTAAATCACACTTTAATATTATTATTGTGAAATAAAAACAAGATCATTAATAATATTATAATATTAATCAGTATTAAACAAATTGTCACCAATGTCAGTTTTTAAAAATTTAAGTAAGCATGGGACATGATAGGTGGTAAATTTGGAAAAAAAGGATGGACCACAAGAAGGTTGTAAAATTCCACTCGTCATGTGAATTTCTCAGAATATTCAGTTATCTGTAAAAAGAAGACACACAAAATTAATAGATCAATGTATAAATGTACATGTAAAAATGTAGTCAAGCAAACACGAATATTATTATAAATACCTTTGAAGACAGTATAATCATAAGCACATGAAAAATGACTTCATAAACATACATTGTCATATTAATATATGATTATTATTTTGCTGTTACTGTTGAGGACAACCTACCTTTTTAAAAAGTTACAGACAACATTCTCAAAGAAGCAACAGATATTTCATCAAGATAGTAGTAGTAACTCTTTGAAGGCATCTACCTGGAGGAATCAAATCTAGGATAGTATTTTCTATTGATGTTTTGACACCGATTAATTAATTGTCACATTTAGCTTAAGTATACACTTTGAAATGACTTGATCGATTTACTACAATCTGTTGGATTTTCATTACATATATTACATGATTAAATTATGAGATGTTTAATAAACACCACTATGTTCAAGTCTTTATATAGTTGATTGTTACAGTGATCAGTTTCTGTATAACATATTAGAAAACTAGCCAATTATTTCTGTATGAACAATGTAGTCTATTTTCTTAAATTTCAACAATTAGTAATGTCTTGAAACTATAGTGGTAGTCTATTTCCCTCTTTCTTAGTTTACACTGTAGTAAGTACTAGTAACATGAAAGGATAGAGCCATCTGTTATTTACTTTCTGTTACATCGTTATTATCAGTAATATCTTGGCAACGGTATTATATTAGTAATTAAAAACATAGTGCTGTTTACTATACTACATAGGGTCACATTATGTAGTATTTGAAATAAATCTGTCAGGAATTTTGTAAATTACAGAATATATGTTGATCATTAAACAATTAATTGATAACTACCTATTTTTGAAATGCTATGAAAAATTTATACGTGAAATTATTTAGAAATTCTTTAAGTATACAATGTATATTACATATACATTGTTTACAATACCAGTATATATATTTTATTATTTAACCTACTACAAAATCTTATAACAAAACTCTTACATTTTGGTCTTCACTGCAGTAACAATATTCATTCAAGGTTGTGTCTAGATGAGATGAGAGATGTGGGTTTTTCCCTGAAGTGCACTTTTAATAGACCAGTGATAATGTTAGGATCTCGGAGTTTCACTTAAGTCTACTTTCCTCACCTAAAATAATTGATGATATCGTAATCAAGATTAATTCTGTAGTGTCATGTTCCTAATTGACAATATAATTGTATGCCACACCTCTATTATTATGGCACATTAAAAAATACATATGTGACTAAATAAAAACTGTAATGTAAAAGACATTTTTGAAATGACACTTTAAATGTAAAATTGAAGTCATAAAAACTACATGAACTTTTTAAATTAAGACCATAGACAAAAGGTTTCATAAAGAATCAAAGTACTCTATGAGGTAGCCACATCATACAATCTCAATTTATTAAGTACATGTTACATTCCAACAATAAACTGACTCCTAAAACGTTTAATAATAGTAATATCACCACGGGATATGAAATAGTCCAGGTCTTTAAGAACTTCTTTTTTATTTAAATAGCTAACACATTGTAACAACAATGGATCAACAACACCAGTAGGAAGTTATCTATTAACAAAATCAACATATAAATGCATTAAAGGAATATGAACATGAAAATGATTATCTTTAAAATATGTAAAAATAAGACAGGTTACATGTATTTAGAATAATCAAGTAGTAATTTCCTCTCATCATATTGTACATATATGGTAATACATGTGGACCCTCAGACAATACTAACCTATACAATAATACATTATATAATTATATAAGTTGTCAATATAAACAAAACCTGTGGCGTTTTTAAATATGTATATATAAACATAGTGTATATAACTTACCAGGATATCTATCTTGATCATACTCAGGAATACTTGAGTTGTATTTGTTAATAGTTATGACCTCTAGATGAAAACCCTCTTCTCCACATCTGTGATGACTGACCATTTGAATCAACTCTGTACAATATAACATGAAAATTACAATGAAGTGTAGTCAAGTAAGACCATTTAATTAGATATTGATTATATATATAACAAGATATAAAAATGGACTATGTATCATTTGGACAAATACTACATGTAGCATTACAAGTGTCACAGCTGTATCGGTATGGATGACCTTGATCCACTAGGAAAGTTTTTGCTGTATATGTAAGAACACTTATGTCCTTCATTAAAATAGTTAAAGTAATACAGTAGCTAGTGATATACAGTGACACTATTAGGTAACTACATTCATAAGATCTTTTCGATTTTTGACCTTTGCAATCAGCCTTGAGCAAATAAAAACCATAATAATCGGTCGACCGTCAGTAGAGAATAGTGTTATGTTTGGAAGCTTTGGTAATAAAATGAGTCTAACCATACACTGATGGACACTTTGTTCTAAGGTAGCTTATTAAATTACATGTATTTCCAGCAATGACAGATACATCGCTATAGCAAATCTTACAGACGACTTCAATTATTTTATAGGTCTTCTGTCATTGTCTGCATATATATAAACCAAAATATTCCCATACAAACCACTTTCGTTCATTGTTTGATCCTTCGATATTGGTCCTCTGAATCCGACATACAAGGTGTTTACCAATGATTATCAATCGAAAAAGTTTCGAACAAGTACGGCATCGAGAGACGATAAACGCTCACGGCAATATATGAATGTACGGTATCGATTTAAATCGAATTTCAATATTTCGATATGAAAAAAGAACGGTATATCATATCATCGAAAAGGGATAACCATGTCAACGATGAATACCGAAATATCTCTCAGTATTATAATATGGAGTACATTTTAAAAACAAAAGGACTACATGTACAGGCTACTACCAGTGGTGGAGAACTAGGGGGGCAGGGGGGCGGAGCCCCCCACTTTGAAAGTGGGGGGGCTCTGCCCCCTTACTGTTTGATTTTTGACTGTGTGGATATAGAAGTATGCATGATGAATTCCATCCTCACTAACAAAATGGGTGAAAAAATCATTTGATTAATCAAACAATAACCAGCTGTATAAGAATCAATGACATTCACGATTTGGTATGTAAAGTTAATTGCTCAAAGAAGCAAAGTGTGACAATTGTTAAGAGAGTATGACATTATTTAATAATTGGTCAAAGTGATCTCATGGGGATGAACCATTTACACTATACATATGCTATCACATGTGGCTATTAAAAAGGCAGCTGGCTAAGTTAAAGAATGACTGAGAGATATAATGGCAAAAAGGCAAAGACAACAAAGTTTGCTTTCTGTCTGGTCTGGCAAGAGGATAAGATCTGAGGGCAATGAAGACAACTACTGGCTCTCCTGCATCAGAAATCCAAAGCCTGAGTGGTGAACAGCAACTCGATCTTCATGATGATGAACTTCATGATCAGGTGGAGGACATTAACGCGAGCACTGCCTACAATCTTCCCAATGACAATGAAGAGACTCCAAATACTGAGAGCCATGGATTCATGATTCCATAACCATGAGGGAGGTAAAGAAGATAGTAGTACATGTACAGCCGAGTGTTGCTTCAGTTTTGAAAAACCATTTCAGCATATGATAAATACACATTAGATACACTGGCAAACCGATAAGAGAAAGTTTCAATCGCAATGGTTTAAGCAGTTTCGTTGGCTTACTATCTGTGTGACAGTTGGGAAAGCATTCTGCCTTTATTGCCGTTTCGAAGTAAAACACAAACTGCTTACTTCAGTAAAAAATGGGGTGAAAAGGCATCACTGAAACTGGGTTTTCAGACTGGAAAAAGGCTATTGAAAAATTCAAATTGCACGAAGGTTCACATTGCTCACAGGGAAGCATTGTCAAAATGGATTTGGAAGACAAACTATAGCGCACAGTTGAATTCTCAACTGCAACAGTCTCAAAAAGTTCGAGACAAGGTCTTTTAGCACAAAATAAAAGGAATAAGGTATCTTGCTCGTCAAGGTATTGCTTTTCGATTTCATTTACATCTATCTGATCTTTCACTAAGCATTTGCCCCCCCACTTTTCAGTACCTGTCTCCACCCCTGACTAATGAACAACTGTCACAGGGAAAATTTTCATAATACATTTCACAACAACCATGTAGTTGTATATTACCATGTATAAATGCCAATATTTCACTATAACACCTTATTTAATTAGAACAAATCAACATTTAATAGATATAAGGGTATGTTTTTTTTACTCTTTGAGATATTTTGCTCCAGAAAATATTGGCTGCAAGATGGAAATTCAACCATACCTCTTCATTTTTGGAGATCTCAAACTATATTACTTCAAATAGCATTTTGTAATCTTAAACAAAGTCTTTGTTGTCTTTTGTTTCTTCAATACAATGTAAGCTTAATTCTAAGTTAACACAAAGCTTCAATTAGATTCACTCAATATCATAAAACCAACTATAGAAGCCAAAAGGTAATCTTTTGTAGTTTATTGCACAAATTGAAGCTATGAGGAAGAGATGGATTATATTTCAATTCAACTAACTGAGTTAATTCAGTTAAAATAGTACTCCTCATGTATTCAATTGAATCATGAGCCCCAGATATTCTTTTTTGACTTCCTGTTTGCTTTGTACATATTGAATTAGTTTAGTTTGGGTTTGTGTTAACTTAGAAATGGGTGTACTTGGACTAATGATACTATGGTAAACAAACACTCAGTTGAAATGACAAAATGCTTTCTTAAGTGTACTTCATATACCTTTAATTTAGCCATGGCTGAACTTTGTCTATCCTTTTTTCAACTTGATATGATACCTCTTGATGTGATTGTTTGATCTGGAAGACTCTCCGTCTCAAACACATTTCACAATATGGTGGATTGCTCCCCACAGGCCAAATGCTCTAAGTAGTAGATAAAATCATCTATTCATTCTTCTATCTTTACAACTTCAGTCTTCAGAGCTTGCCATGCTAAGTGTACAAATGGCCATGGAACTGCTGTCTTGTAAATAAACATTCACAGAAGAACTGTACAATAGAATATATTTATTACAATTCTTTAGAAAAACTAATCTTGTTAAATTGCACTACAACCATTAAGAAGATTGAAGAGAATAATATATAAAACAATACATTACATACATACATTAACATGTATGAATATGGCATGACAACAAAATTTTTATTATTTTTATCCATGCATGTCACTAGTGATAGCATTAAGTATATGAATCTAAATCAACAAACATATCTTTAGATATGTTTGTTGATACCTAGAGAAATAAAGAGACCTTTAATTTGTGGCTTATCTCTGTCTTAAAACAGCATTTTGAGCTGACATAGGCCTTTAACCTGATGAATATGAAAGAGATTTTGAAGGAGGACGTAAAGGCAATCAGGTTGAATTTTTCAAAGGTAGCATCTGTTACTTTTTAGCTAAAATAAATGTAAATATTGACTATAAATAAACAGTCTTTAATTTGGTTTCAACATATCTATCATAAAGAAAATGAAGGAAGCATACAACAAAGGGAGATAGTATACTAAACATGTATAGCTACATGTTCTTACATTTCTTTTAAGCTAACTAATATGTGGACTTTATTCTGCTTTGTAATACTACACATTGTATTAGTATTACTATTATATTAACCCTTTATGGTAGAGTAGGTGCAATATATTACCAATGAAAAGAGCAATGTAAAGTTGATTTACTAATTAAATAAAGTTAAGTCACTACATGATATTAAACTATTCTGGAATAGTCACTAAATCATTACTAACAATATATATTATATATATATAAATATATATATATATTATTATAATATTATATTATTATATACATATTATATATATCTATATTATTATATGACTATATCGTTTACAAACAAACTCTGAGAAGTATGAGTGATACCGTATTTCTTCGAATAGACTAAAATAACAGATTTGCTCTGAAAACTCTAGCCATTATTCTCTTACGTCGGAACTGATAAATTTGAATTGGGCGTGATTGATGACGCTCTAAACGTCTCATGAGCGCGCTTCGTTAGCTTCTACAACTCTCCAGTTTTAACACGCACTAATAATCCACAAAACAGTACATACAATAAAAATAGTTTTAATGCAATTCTTTAGAATAAACTATTATATCTTGTTAAATTGTACCTATGACATCAGGAAGATTGAAGAGAAATTATATAAAAACACAAACATTACACACATTAGATTAACATGTATAAATATGAAATGAAAAAAACAGAATTTTGATTATTTTTTTATCCATAAATGTCACTAGTGATATCATTAACTATATAAATCTATAACAACAAATATATCTTGCACTAATTTTATTGTTTGATTTCCTATTTTGTATTTTCCAACTAACATTATACTAAACTAAATTTTTGTATTTATGTTACACACAGAATATACTATACAAAAGATTACAATATCCACAAAATGACACTATAATTCAACAGTAAATAACCAACCTTGTTGTTAACGTCAGCCTTTAATTTAAAAAGTATCATAACATCAAAATAATAATTGAGATAATAATGTATTTATGTTTTGGTAAATCAATTTATATATGTTATTATTGTGAAATAAAAACAGATCATTAATAATATTATAATATTAATCAGTATTAAACAAATTGTCACAATTGTCAGTTAAAAATTTAAGTAAAGGCATTGGCATTACTAGGTGGTAATTTGGAAAAAAGATGGACCACAAGAAGTTGCTAAAATTCCACTCGTCATATGATTTTCTTTCAGAATATTCAGTTATCTGTAAAAAGAAGACACATAAACATTAATAGATCATTATAAATGTACACTTGTAAAATGTAGTCAAGTAAAACAAGAATATTATTATCAATACCTTTGAAGACAGTATTATCATAAGCACATGAAAAAATGGACTTCATAAACATACATTTGTCATATTAATATATGATTACTTATTTTGTTGCTGTTACTGAGGAAGGACCACCTACCTTTTTAAAAAAGTTCAGACAACATTCTCAAAGAAGCAACAGATATTTCATCAGATTCAGTAGTAGCTCTCTTTGAAGGCTCTACTGGAGAATCAAATATAGGATTAGTATTTTCTATTGATGTTTTTGACCGATTAATTAATTGTCACATTTCATACAGTATACACTTTGAAATGACTTGATCGATTTGACCAATCTGTTGTTATTTTTCTTACATATATTACATGATTAAATTATGAGATGTTAATAAACACCACTCTGTTCAAGTCTTTATATAGTAGTTGAATGTTACCAGTGATCAGTTTCTATATAAATATTAGAAAATAGCCAATTTATTTCTGTATGAACAATGTAGTCTATTTTCTTAAATTTCAACAATTAGTAATGTCTTGGAAACTATAGTGGTAGTCTATTCCTTCTTCTTATGTTTACACTGTAGTAAGTACTAGTAACATGAAAGGATAGAGCATCTGTTATCTACTTCTGTTTACATCATTACTATCACTAATATCTTGGCAACTGTATTATATTAGTAATTAAAACATAGTGGTGTTTACTATACTATACAGTGTCACATTATGTAGTATTTGAAATAATCTGTCAATGGATTTGTCAAAATTACAGGTATAATTATATTGAAGGTTTTAATATATGTTGATCATTAAACAATTAATTGAAACTACCTATTTTTGAAATGCTATGAAAAAAATTATTACATTGAAATTATAGAAATTCTTTAAGTTATACAATGTATATTACATATACACTTATTACACTACAGTAATATATATTTATTATTTTAACATACTACAAATCTTATAACAAAACTCTTACATTTTTTGTCTTCACTGCAGTAACAATTTGATTCAAGGTTTGTCTAGATGAGATGAGAGATGGGGTTTTTCCCCTGAAGTGTACTTTTAATAGACCAGTGATAATGTTAGGATCTCGTATTTCACTTAAGTCTACTTCCTCACCTAAAATAATGGATGATATTATAATCAAAGATATAATTATATAGTGTCATGTTCTAATTGACAATATAATTGTGACCTGATTTGCCAAAAGGGACCACTTCTGTCAAAACCTTTGTGACCTGATTTGTGAACAAACTACCTTCAAAACATATTGAAATATATAGTTTGTATGCATACATTTGCTATATAAATGCATAACTATTCTACATGTATCCAAAACTGTTTTTTCATATGTTTTAACAGTGTTTTTTCAAAATCAGGTCCCAAATGCTTTGACAGAAGTGGTCCTCTTTTTGCAAATCAGGTCACAATTGTATGCCACACTTCTATTATTATTATAATGGCGCATATTACAATAGATATTGTTCAAAGCATGTGAATGTAAATAACAGTTTCTTTTAAGATGAAACTTTAAATGTAAAATTGAAGTCATAAAACTTCATATGGTTTTAATATAGACCATAGAAAAAAGGTTTCATAAAACAAGAAAGTACTCTATGATGTAATCACATCATACAATGTTAATTTATTAAAAACATATTTACATACCAACAATAAACTGACTCCTAAGACGTTTTATAATAGTGATATCACCAGGGATACGAAATAGTCCAGGTTCTTAAGAACTTCTTCTTTATTTAAATAGCTAACACATTGTAACAACAATGGATCAACAACACCAGTAGGAAGTTTATCTATTAACAAAATCAACATATAAATGTATTAAAGGAAATATGAACATGAAAATGATATCTTTAATAGAAAAGACAGTTTACATGTATTTAGAATAATCAAGTGACAATTTCCTCTCATCATATTGTACATATATGGTAATACATGTGGACCCTCAGATAATACTAGCTATACAATAATACATTATATAATTATATAATGTTGTCAATATAAACAAAACCTGTGACTTATATATATATAATCATTAGTGTATATAACTTACCAGGATATCTATCTTGATCATACTCAGGAATAACTGGAGTTGTATTTGTTAATGAGTTATGACCTCTAGATGAAACCCTCTTCTCCACATCTGTGATGACTGACCATTTGAATCAACTCTGTACAATATAACATGAAAATTACAATGAAGTATAGTCAAAGTAGACAATTAAGACCTTTAATTAGATATGTTTATATAATAACAAGATATAAATAATGAACTATGTATCATTGGACAAGTACTACATGTAGCATTACAAAGTGTCACAGCTGTATATGTAATCCACTAGGAAAGGTTTAAGCTATATATGTAAGACACCACTAGTATCCTTCATTAAAATAGTTAAAGTACATATAATACACGTAACTAGTGATATACAGTGACACTATTAGTGTTATATGTAAATATATATGTACCAGTACATGTACACTTCACTTTATAAATACTACATACTATAACTGTGTGTACTAACCCTGTTATTTCCATGTACTGTTCTGTTGCGTCTCTTTGTAAATGATCTAAAACTCTCTTTCATTTTACCAAGAAACTTTCTCCTTCCAAGAGGCGATTGTTCCAAATCGGTTGAGGAGACGCACCTTCCTGATTTCTATTGGTGGAGAACTAGATACCTTTATCTCTTCTTCAGGTACACTGTCCTCATTCATTGTGCGTCTACCATTAATATGTACATTACATCTGCTTTGTCATTGTCCTGATCAGGGATAACAATCATAGGATTAATGACATTACTTTGTATTTTGTCTGCGTTTAGAGATTTAGAACTACTGCAAACATCAGTCCTTGTAATGTCTTCATCAGTATTATGATGGATATACATTGGACTTTCAGGAATCATCATTATCTTGTTGACTAAACTTGGTAGTGGTGGTCTTGTGGGAGTTGACTACTGGAGTTAGTTTTATTAGTTGAACTTTTTGAAGGACTTGTAGTATCAGTAAACTTTTAAAGTTCTCTGAGAATGAGGAATATGTTGTGGACTATTTCGTGAGTCAATAATCAAGGGAGGTGTAGGTGGAGGTCGCCTTTTTAACTAACATAGCTTCATTAATAGGAGGAGGAAAAGGACGAGGAGGTCTGGTAAGAGGAGGAGGTGGTGCTGAGGCATTGAAGGTCTGTTTATTTTAGAGCTTTGAATACTATTGTGAGTAGATGCCTCTTGTGTAGAAGAGATATATGTACAACTGTGTTAGGTAAACGAAGCTCATTAATAACTGAAGGAGGAGGTCTAGCAGGTATAGGAGGCACCACTCTCTGGGGAGATACAGGTATATCATCTAAAGCATTAACAGTATCGACTGCAGATTGTTTCAGATGAAGTCAAGTCAGTTTGGGTCAGATTTATCATTGCTAACATGAGCTTGATGTTTGTCATATGATGATACTTCTTTTTTGTCCTCTGTAGGTATTTTTTCAGTAGTAGAGATGTTCTTCTGAGGAATTAAAAGTAATAGTTGAAGAATCTTGTTTGACTTGAGTGCCATTAGAGTTGATTAATTGATTACTTAGTGATGTGGCTTATCTCTTGCCTTAAAAACAGCATTTTGAGCTGACATAGGTCTTACCCTGATGAATAGGAGAGAGATTTTGAAGGAGGACGTGGAGGCAAGGAAGGTCGACTTTTCAAAGGTAGTGTCTGTGATTTTTTAGCTAAAAATAAATGAAATATTGACTATAAATAAACAGTCTTTATTTGGTTTCAACATGTCTATCATAAAGAAAATGAAGGAAGTATACAACAAAGGAAGATAGTACTAACTAAATTGTAATAGCTACATATTCTTTCATTTCTTAAAGCTAACTAATATGTGGACTTTATTCTGCTCCTTAATACTACACATGTATTAGTATTACTATTATATTAACCCTTTATGGTAAGAGTGGGTGGAGTATATTACCAATGAAAAGAGCATGTAAAGTTAATTTACTAATTAAATAAAGTTAAGTCACTACATGTATTAAAGTATGGAAATAATCACTAAGTCATTAAGTCTATATTGTTTACAAACAAGCTCTGAAAAGTATGTAGGAAAGACTGATATGATTTAAAATATGACATTCCTCTTTTCATTGGTAATGTACTGTTAAAAACACCTACTTTTCTCATCTTGTAGATATCTTTGCTCTCCTAGGTCATCTTGTGAAGAGCGGCGAGGTAATCCTGTAGATGCTAGTTCATCCATCTATGAAGATGAAGAATGGATATCTTAAGAGATGATAATTATAACGACAAAGTTGAGGTGTTTATTTTGTATGTGTTAAATAAAGCTAATAGGATTAGGAATAGTGTTAAAAGAGAATAGTGTTAAATACCCCTGTTACTTGCTCTACAACATACTACATCAAGTTACATTCACAATTTAGTGTTATTTCTCCCAAGAATAGTCCACATATGCTCATAGCTCAGAGACAATCATTTTAAAATGCAAATGCTCTGAGGTGATTATACTAAATACATCATATTGCAATACAATTAACACAAGATAAAAATTTTCAAAGTGAGTGAAAAACTATTATAAGCAAACAAAACAACATTGTAATTGTTGATATATTTAGTGAATTTTGTAATTTCTGAAAGTCAACTCACCAAATTTATATAAACACACACATACCAAACCTAACATGCTATGTTGATCAAGCACTACACTCTATTACTACTATTATTTTGGCACTAAGAAAGCAACAATCTCCTTTCAGAGCATAATGGTATTTTAACAATTGACACAGGATATATGCCTAATAAGGAAATTGCCTTAATATAAATGCATTTAGCAACATTATCACATGATAAGAGAAAAACCAACGGTTACCATTGCTATAGTAACTGTTGGATAAGGTGCCAAAGTTAATCTATAACGGTACAAAAAACAATTATATTTTTAACTAGAGAATTCTAAGATCATATTACTAATTGCAAGTTTGGGATACATGATCACACTGACACGCCCTCACACACCCATGGTACAAAGAACTGTACTTAAACTCTTAGCCATCTAACAATTACAGCTATTGCATAACTATATTTTACTATATGCTCTAGCCTCCCAGTGCATCACTTATACAGTCAGTTTTAAGCAGTAAGCAGGTAAGGTCTAATAAACTAGAGCATGTGATATGACTAGATTGCTCATTCAACCAGTTGACTAGCACTTAATCTTTAGCTGACAATACAAGCATTTGTTACTTTACACTTGGCAAACTCACATTATAACATCAGCCAGAGAGAGAACGTACAGTCAGTTATCAGTTGCTGAGAAGAAACACAGGAAGCAATATTATTAATGTTGATTAACATAGGCGTGACATGAGCTTCCCACGCAATCAAGAGGGCGTTGTTACTCCGCC
Source organism: Gigantopelta aegis (assembly GCF_016097555.1). Lineage (NCBI taxonomy): Eukaryota > Metazoa > Mollusca > Gastropoda > Neomphalida > Peltospiridae > Gigantopelta > Gigantopelta aegis. Next base: position 15,867 of record NW_024532769.1, read on the forward strand.
CAGAGAGCTTTACTTTTTAACAGCGATGTGGGTCAAACCTCAAGAAATCCTGATCAGTGGCAATCCGTTATGGTTAGTGAGTACAGGATTCGCTGTGTGGTAGAATAATAGTGCCATCAACTTAGAGTATGCTTTCTAGAATAAACTATTGCCCTTCAATGTCTTTTTTATAAGAAACATTTGGCTTTGTGGAATACAATTATTAGATTCCTAATTAGTTGCTAAGACAACAAATAGTTGCCCTACATGATTAGTCAGATTAAATGATATCTTACTTTGAAATTTAGAATTTTGATTTTCGTAATAACATTCACTTAAAATTTGATAATGATACTGTTAATCTGTCACTATAAATAGAGTATTTTTTCATATTTGAAAAATATAGTTTTCTAAAATGTTTATTTTGTAACAGCATATTTAGAGTTTATAGTTCAATATGACATTTATACACTACAGTTACAAAGTTTGATATATAATACATACACTTCATATTAAGTACATTATTCTCTACCTGGACTGTAGATACAGCATACATTATAATAACTACCTAGCAGTATAGATCCTTACTTTAAGGAAATTGCATAGTGTATTGTTACACCTGCTATATGAAACCAGTTATAGCTTCTATAATTGAGATATTGTGGTCAGATATTATATGACAAATTCTACTTGTTTGTTTCACCTTTTTAGTGTTTCATTTCATTGTTTATCTTTATCCTCTGTGTACATTGTATTGACATACACACACTCACTTATCATCTGTGTAATATAATTTATATATAATATTAACTGACTAATACGACTTATATATCAGTGTCCCTGTGTATTATAATTTATATGTAACATTAACTGACTAATACGACTTAATATATCAGTGTCCCTGTTTATGACATACTTTCCTTGTACATTTATACTTATAAAGTTATTAATTATTGCCTTATTTATTTAATTATTGTCTAGTCTAAAGGAAATGTTATAATAAAATATTTACTATTAATTTAATTTTGTGGTCATAGCAAGAACTGATTCGCTAAACTAGTCCATTATAATCCATTGTGGTTTATATATGTTATTTATTGACAATAATAATATGCGTGAGTTTCTTTCTTGTCACAGGGGTCACTGAGAAATATAATGATTTCTTCACATTTCAAGTAAGGAGAGGACATGGTGATGCATCCAAAGGCTGGGCTGCAAAATTTATTGGTACGTTTTGACAATATTAGAGACTCTAAGGTATCTTACTGTCAATGACATAAACTATATATCGCTGTAAAATGTTTCTCACGTTACATGTAGTTTAATTTGAAATGTTATATAATAACATATAACAAGAATCTATGTACTGTACATTATATAATATTAATAAACCTAATTGTATAGTATTGTAATAAATATGATATGACTGATAACCTGACTATAATGACTAATTACTTTGATGTTTCTCTTTGTCTTTCAGCCCTTACCCTATAGATTTTACTCCATAATGATGTCTCTGACTTTAGTTATAGTAAGATACCATATATTAAGTGATGTTGTTGTTATATTTGTAACTCGTTCTAGTAATATCAGTAGCTGCTACTTTAGAAGAAATCACTGAAGATTGGAAATGGCTTATTAAAAATCTATTACCTATTTTAGGTAAGTGTCTAATCACTTTTTAATATATAGCACCTGCTAATATTAAATTGTCCTGAATTACAGTATATTACTATCCAGCTGTATTAATATTAAATTATTTTCATGTTCACTTACTACAATGATAATGTACAATATGATAATATACAGTTAGTTGTATAGAAGTATACTTAATATTGTCAGTTTTCTGTACTTTCAAAACTATTGTGATTATTAAAATGGATAACTTTATATTGAATTTGTTACATTTATCAAAATAATCTAATTATACACAAAAATAATAATCACATTCATTCATCAATTTAATGATCTATATTAATTATAAATTATATCACTATTAAAATCATAATTAATTATTTTTTATAGTTACTTTTGATGACCCATTACAAGCACTAGACTTTGCACAAGCTAAAGTAGAGAGTCTTGTAGCATACTGTGCTGAATCAGATGAGGAAGGCAAAATAGGTTAGTACAATTATATAATCACTATAACAATCTTATACTAAAATCTTAACAAATACTATAGCTATGATACATCATTTCTAATATCTATAAGTTTTGTACAATTTTTTAACATAGATCCTGAGGCACTCAAGTTCCGTGATGTTGAGAAGAGATTTGTTAAACAATTTAACATGCCACAAGAAGAAAGTTGGTCAATTGTAAGTAATTTTTTTTTATTAATTCTAATATAATGCTTGTTTGATGTGAATTAGATTATGCCTGCAGTTACTGGAAGGGTAGCCTCCCACGTCAAGGCTGGATGTACCTGTCTGTAAATCATTTGTGTTTCTATTCATTTCTGATGGGTTCAGAGACAACTCTCATTGTTAGATGGAGTGACGTCACTGTAAGTTCTGAGTAATAAATATTACATTATATTATATGCAGAAGTAGTACATGTACATATATGGACATATACACATACATATTATATGTATTGTATACTAAGTCAGAATTACATAATACAATATATACAAGACAATCAAGTCATGTACATGTACATGTATTATACATGTACATGTGCATGTACATGTACATGTATTATACATGTACATGTGCATATACATGTACATGCTTAAGGACTATTCCTACATTGAAATCAGTATGTATAGATCGATAAAAAATGAGATTGTGTTTTTCAAAATTGTTCTGAAAGATTTTAATGTTGTTGATGTAGGAATGAATACTAATCATTCAATTTAAAAAGCTAGATATGACTACCACATGGAATGCTGTTGGTATCAAAACTCAGAAGCTTGTTTAGTCACTCTCAAAAATTTGATAATTAGTTATTGGCATATAGTTGTAGATAAATATTATATATATATAATATATATTGTAGATAAATGTTGTAGATATTAGAACATACTAACACAAGACTGGAGATGAGTAATACTCTAGAGTCAATCTATATTATATTATATATCAATTGTTATTTTATAAGTTATGAATGATATAGCATAAAAATAATGCTGCTTGTTCAAAGAGTGAGTTTTATTATCTTATTATAGGCCAGTTAGTTACAACCTACAACCAATATATATATATATATATCCTACTCAATATTGTAATAATATAACTTCTCTTTACTCATTAAATTAAGTTGTACTAGTTCTTGTTTTGATAAAGGTATACAAAATGAATACTATATAATTTATCTATATCTAAGATTTCTGAAACTTTGTCAACTATTTTGTTATTATTTATTTTCAGTTTTTGATAAACTATAGACATTAGAGTATTGTATGACAATACATTTATATTATCAATAATAAGACTGCAATACTATTGATGTTAAACAATAAGGTTTTGTACAACCTCTATAATTGAGAAAAACAGAATACTCAAACTGATTTATGTATTATATTTGCCTTAGAAATATTATTAAATATTTTTTTCTAGAAAATTCGTAATCAATCTACCAAATTGGGAGAAGCTGTTGTTGTAGAATGTTCTGGAGATAAAGAACATCATTTTAGTATGTTTATCAACGTCAAAGAAACCGTGTCACTCATGGAACAGCTGTCTAAAATTGCTATCACAGAGTGTGTTCACATGTAATATAGATAATAATACTGTATATACGTCTTTGTAATACTTTCTCATACGAAAAATTTGGTAGTTAAAACATTTAAAGTTGGATGCATGAAATAACAATTACAGTGTTGATAGTAAAGATTTATTTGATCTGTCTGTCAAGAAACAGATATCTATATTATAAGTATATTCATAGTTTGTCTCATGTCTGTTATATATAATAGCAAATGTCTTATTCTCTATAGAATACTGCATGGCTCAATGATCCCTTCTCATGAATCTTTTCTAATATTGTTACGAGAGGCAAGAGCCGCAAAGTCATCTCTCAGTAAACTATTAGATGACAGGAAACTAACAGAGGAAGTTTGGTAATGTTATACATGTCATTGTAGTAACCACATTACCACGTTGATAAATATTAATTTTGTCTCTTTTTGTGCATGTCCCTTTTAATGTCTGATTTGTGTATTATGTCTGCAATAGCTATATTTCATTGTCTCATAAATTATCTGTTTTTTAAAACAATACTACATATACATATACATGATTACAATATCATTGTTATATATCATGTACAGATTATTATACTATTTGTTATGTCTTTTCTAGCTCTTTTTTTCGATTGTCTCAGAGTGAGAAAAGGGATGGTTCGTGTGAATGCTCTTCATGGAGTCCATCAGCAAAAATGCCCATATTTGGAATGTTGTATTGCTTTCACAGATACCTTTGTTTTACTAGCAAAGTAAGATACTTGAATTGTTTTCAATAAAAATGACATCTTTTAATACCATCATTTGCTATAATGAGTCTAGTAACATGTTCTATATACTTTGTATGTGTTGTAAGAGAACAAAATATATTTACCTATCAGTAAAACTAAAGAATAATGGTACATAGTTTATACCCCTCTCTCTCTCTCTGCCTCTCTGTCTCTGTCTGTCTCTCTGTCTGTCTCTGTCTGTCTCTGTCTCTGTGTGGTGTGTGTGTGTGTGTGTGTGTGTGTGTGTGTGTGTGTGTGTGTGTGTGTGTGTGTGTGTGTGTGTGTGTGTGTGTAGATATCAGGTCTATTGTGGATTGTAATACCAATAAGGGATATTGAAATTATTGAAGAAATGCCTGATGGAGGTGCTCTGAAATCTGCCATTCTTATTAGTACATATTCAAAGGTAACTCTAATTTTTTTCACATGTATGTCTTGTCATTAATTAATTATGAGTATTGGCATTAGTAGCTTTAATGTACCAATACAATTTGTTTCACATGGGAAGTATGTTGATGTTGTATGTTAGACTACAAGCAGGAGGGCAGGCCTGGCATTCCCTGGTAAATAATTCCTTTGAATGCTAAGCCCTGCTTTAGTTAAGTAGGTAAAGTAATGAAGTAATAACCCACAAGGCACACCTACCTTATACATGATACTAGCCCAATAGCTCCCTTTTTAGATAATTGAAAATCAATAATTAATGAATGAGCTATATCAACACATACAACAGATGACTTACATGTTACATTTCCAAGTAATATGTGTACATAAGAAGTCATTAACCAAAGACCACATATGATAGCTATATGTTGAAAGTTTATAAATGTTATCTACTAATGGCAAGTTCTTTATTACAACTACTAACAAATTTATTACTTAATAACTTCCATTTTTAATCAGAATTGTGTACTAAACAATGACATGCTTTGACTCATGTTTTATCTTTCAGAATACTTTAATGTTTGCATCAATAAATGATAGAAGGTGATCATTGATCGTATTAAAACATTTATGGAAGAAATCAAATCATTAATGTCTTCCATGAAGAACATGTAAGAAAAATCGACTCAGTATGAGTGAATGCTTCCTTTCTCTATAGGAGTGACACTAACTTTCAGTTTTCTCTAGCCCTCAAGGACTATGACACTTCTCCTCTCTCTCCTCATCATGAAGCTAAACAGAAAGTTAAAGAAAATCTCTGGGATATTTACTTTGCTGATAACGGATGGTCAGTTAAACCTATAAGATACATTTATCATACCTAACTATTACTGAACTTTATCAAAAACAACAATAAATATAAATATATAAACAAACTATTAGTTAATGTTGTCAATATACACTGTATTAAAGTACTGAATGTATATTTGAGTTATAAATATATATACTGATATAGTTATTAAGGTTTTCTGATTACTGTGGTTGATTTTCTAGTGGTATCTCCATACTCCGTACACACGACTTGGTTGACTTAACTCTTAAAGGTATCCCTGACAAAATATCGTGTTGATATATGGATGATATATTCTGGTGCATTAGATCTACAAGTAAGTGTTGTCATAATACATTTATACTGTAAAACTACTTTATAAGTAGACTATTGAAACAACTCATTGCATATAACTTTAAAGTATTGTTTGCATTTCTTTTTCAAATAGTCAGGACATTATAAGAGCCCTCATTATAGTTGTATATCTACATTTTGTTATAATTCTACATGTACTTGTAGGAATCAAATCCTGGACAATATGCAGATCTTGTTGAGAAAATAAAGAATGTCAAATGTTTCGCTTTTGAGGAAATTGAAAGAGATTTGAACAGGTACTATTAATATCACAAATGAACTCCAACCTCTATTGTTAAAATTGATATTTCACAATAGATACTATGCATACGTGTATAATTACATGTACTTATATTGGTATGTACTATTGTAATGTACTATTGTAATACTATAGGTCACTACCAGAACATCCTGCTTATCAAAGTGATGTTGGAATATCTACATTGAGACGAGTACTTTGTGCATATGCTTTAAGGAATCCTTTTATAGGTAGGGCTGTCCTGTTCTAATAAATTTTAATTATATATTAATCTCTTATTGATTGAACTATAATTTGAAACTATTGTATTGTTATAGTAAACATCCTTGTGTATCACTATCTACATTGTTACTGTAGGGTATTGCCAAGCTATGAACATTATTACATCAGTATTTTTATTACATGGCAATGAAGAACAAGGGTTTTGGTTGTTAGCTGCCATCTGTGAACTACTTCTTCCTGAATATTATAACAGTCGAGTTGTAGGAGCACAAATAGATAGTGGTTAGTTATTATATTACAAGAAATGTATATATGAATCAGACTACTATATAGTAACATGTAATATCAACTTAGGAATTCTGTAGGGTTTCCTAAATGCATTTCTTGAGTAGGCAAGAATACATTCAATTTAATTGCTATAATTACACATATACTCATGCTAAATTGTATAGGCAATTCCCTTGTGCACTAATATGGTTATTAATTATTGTTTCTCTAGAGGTATTTTCAAGACTCTGTCATGAACATTTACCTGAAGTACATGCTCATCTTGAATCTTTACAAATATTAACAATGTTAAGTGTGTCGTGGTTTTTAACTCTATTTATTACAGTCATGGATCACAATGCAGCCACTGATATTATTGATTGTTTCTTTGTTGATGGATCAAAGGTAAGATATATAGCAGCTGTTTATATAGTAAGAAAACACACGGCATTTACAGTTCTCAAACATTTATAAGTAGAATTTGGACAATATTTGAATTATAGATATTTATGTCATTCATTTGACTCTATTATTACATGAACCATATTACTGACAACTTTACATATCATTCTTTGACAGCTTGTATTATATGATATCATGTGCACACTGTGTGTATCAGTATTGAAGTACATGTACTATATATAATATAGGAATCTACACTGTGTGTATCAGTATTGAAGTACATGTACTATATATAATATAGGAATCTACACTGTGTGTATCAGTATTGAAGTACATGTAATATATATAATATAGGAATCTACACTGTGTGTATCAGCATTGAAGTACATGTACTATATATAATATAGGAATCTACACTGTGTGTATCAGCATTGAAGTACATGTAATATATATAATATAGGAATCTACACTGTGTGTATCAGCATTGAAGTACATGTAATATATATAATATAGGAATCTACACTGTGTGTATCAGCATTGAAGTACATGTACTATATATAATATAGGAATCTACACTGTGTGTATCAGCATTGAAGTACATGTAATATATATAATATAGGAATCTACACTGTGTGTATCAGCATTGAAGTACATGTAATATATATAATATAGGAATCTACACTGTGTGTATCAGCATTGAAGTACATGTAATATATATAATATAGGAATCTACACTGTGTGTATCAGCATTGAAGTACATGTAATATATATAATATAGGAATCTACACTGTGTGTATCAGCATTGAAGTACATGTAATATATATAATATAGGAATCTACACTGTGTGTATCAGCATTGAAGTACATGTAATATATATAATATAGGAATCTACACTGTGTGTATCAGCATTGAAGTACATGTAATATATATAATATAGGAATCTACACTGTGTGTATCAGCATTGAAGTACATGTAATATATATAATATAGGAATCTACACTGTGTGTATCAGCATTGAAGTACATGTAATATATATAATATAGGAATCTACACTGTGTGTATCAGCATTGAAGTACATGTATATATATAATATAGGAATCTACACTGTGTGTATCAGCATTGAAGTACATGTAATATATATAATATAGGAATCTACACTGTGTGTATCAGCATTGAAGTACATGTAATATATATAATATAGGAATCTACACTGTGTGTATCAGCATTGAAGTACATGTAATATATATAATATAGGAATCTACACTGTGTGTATCAGCATTGAAGTACATGTAATATATATAATATAGGAATCTACACTGTGTGTATCAGCATTGAAGTACATGTAATATATATAATATAGGAATCTACACTGTGTGTATCAGCATTGAAGTACATGTAATATATATAATATAGGAATCTACACTGTGTGTATCAGCATTGAAGTACATGTAATATATATAATATAGGAATCTACACTGTGTGTATCAGCATTGAAGTACATGTAATATATATAATATAGGAATCTACACTGTGTGTATCAGCATTGAAGTACATGTAATATATATAATATAGGAATCTACACTGTGTGTATCAGCATTGAAGTACATGTAATATATATAATATAGGAATCTACACTGTGTGTATCAGCATTGAAGTACATGTAATATATATAATATAGGAATCTACACTGTGTGTATCAGCATTGAAGTACATGTAATATATATAATATAGGAATCTACACTGTGTGTATCAGCATTGAAGTACATGTAATATATATAATATAGGAATCTACACTGTGTGTATCAGCATTGAAGTACATGTACTATATATAATATAGGAATCTACACTGTGTGTATCAGCATTGAAGTACATGTAATATATATAATATAGGAATCTACACTGTGTGTATCAGCATTGAAGTACATGTAATATATATAATATAGGAATCTACACTGTGTGTATCAGCATTGAAGTACATGTAATATATATAATATTGAAATCTAGTTGACTTCATCATTATGTGACTGATTATGATAACTATTCTTAGTAGTTATTTTATCCTCTATTCCCTTGTTATTCAGTACACTAAAGTCAATGTATGTACATATACATGTATTGAACATGCTGTTAGTTGATAGTATCTCTAATGATATTATGTGACACTAGAAATGTGGTGTGTTTCTTAGTCGAGTAGTCTCAATAGCAATTGTAGTGTGCGCTTTGTAACTCATTGACTAGGTCATGTAATAAGAGAATTAGGGACTTCTCAAGTATTATGGGAAAGAGACTAGAGTATGTACTCTTATCAATTGGCTATCATATTCAAGACAGGATTTACTATCTATAGTACATATTGTTAACTACAGTAATAAGATTTTGATTAAGATAACCTTTAGATGTCAATCTAATTCAAAAAAGTAATTACATATTATATTCTGGGATACATTGATGACATTTAATAACTTATCTAATATTATGTGACCTTATACGTGATAGTGTGACATCGTACATTGTATGTGTGTTTTGATACATAAATGTAGTCCATTCATGTATATAATGCATCAACGTACATAAATCTGTGAAGCATATCTTCCTGTAACCAAATGTATTAGTGCTGTGGTTAGACTGTGAGTACAAGACCACATACCATACATGTACCTACACTGTACATAAAGCTATTATATGTACAGTATTTTAATAAACATAATACTGTAATATATATACCAATTATATTTTATACTGTAGGTATTATTTCAAGTTGCACTTGCTATTTTGAAGTATAATGAGACCCACTTACTGAAAGCTGGTGATGAAATAGAAGCAATGACAGTGCTATCAGATTTTTTGGCAGCTGTTGGGCAAAAACCACAACAACAAGAGAAAATTATTAGAATACCAAGTGACCAACCACAAAAGGTAGTACTTATGAGAAATCTCAATATTTTTGGCTTATACCCATAATGTCATTAAGTTTTGTTTTCAAACAATTTAATTATGAAGAAAGGCGACTTATGTCTCACATGTAATTTGACGATAATTTGATGTATCCAGGATCTTAATAGGAAAAGATGCATGATAAACACATGCATACTTATAAGTAGGAGAGCTATTCGTTTTTAGACAATCAATGCCACACAGGATATCTCCTGTATAACACACTACTCCCCTTACAACATATATTTTGTCTGGTCTTGGTTATGCTGAGAATTTCCCTAAAATAGTGTCTGTTGTGTTAGTACATATACTGATGCTACTCTCATGGGATTAATACTTGTCTTATTATGTAAACAATATAAACATTAATTTCATTATGTAGCCTGCACCAATATCTGTCAATGAGATCATTAATCAAGGCTATCAAATGTATGGGTTTATTACTAATGCCTCATTGAAAAGATGAGAAATTCAGCTCGCTTAGTCGTTAGGACAGGTATGTAATGAACAGATTGATTTTGACAGAATTAAAATAATAGATAAATTTTGTTGTCTAATTTCTTTCTTATTTTAACATTATCTTTTGTGTTGTATTTTATATGATATGCAGACATTAATGGACACCAGTAAAAAGTCCATACTCCGTGCAATGATGGAAGAGAGTAATTTTCAAGATCTGAACTAGAGCAGTTGTATTCATGTTTCATGAAGGACATCGCCAAGTAAGATATAACAATACTTACTTACTTTAATTTGCTTCACAGTAACACAACATAAATATAATTTTATTAATATGTGTACTTTTAATGAAATAAGATTGTCACACATAAAAATTATGCTAATAAAGTTATGTGTATTTATATATATAGGCATCATATTGGGGCTCTAAGGCTGTATACAAATTAGCAGGACCTTCTGAGAAAACAGGAACCAACTGTTGACAGGGAAAGATTTCCATGTTATTTCGATATCTTTCTCCTATGAGTTTTGGTGACCATGTCGATGTCATTGCTGAGCGTGTGTTTACTGTAAGTACAAATGTACTATATCAATTTCACATGTCTTTGTCGTAGCTATTGGATCCTACAATGTCAGGACAGATGAATTTTCGTGACTTTTGTCGTCTGTTTTCTACAATGGGGAAAGCAGCATTACAAGACAGACTGAAACTCTTGTTCTGTCTCCATTGTCAAAAGTACTACCTCACACTAAAAAGGAGCCATTAGGTAATAACATATTGTGGTTTGTTTAAAATCAATCAACTATATCTAATCTTTATTGTCATGTTTTTGAGATATAAAAACTTTACGATCAGGCAGATTTCATTTTGTTTAAGTACATTACATTACATGTATTTTTTGTTTCAATAACTCCGTTTTGCTAGTATAGGTCTGTGCCTTTTGAAATATCATAGATAGCCCAGCTGCTATGTGTATAAATGATAGTACATCGTATTTAACAAATTGGGATATTGCTTTTTTGCGTATCAGAGTATGATGGGAAAATTATATCCAATAAGGGTTAGAGATAGGGAATAGAATGTGTGGTATCTCTCTGTCAGTTGTATATGTAGCTGACAAAATGTCTTAAGTTAATAATCCATGTATACAGACCTAACGTCTGAGGTTGGATGTTCGCTCAAGAATGTTTAAGATTGGTAGTAAATGTTCTATAATTCTTTCATCATGTTAGTAGTATAAATCTTCACATTGTACTGAAGGTCATGTTGTGGGAAAATATGTGTTCCCACTGTGTAATAAAACTTATTAGGTTTCTTCCTGGCAATGGGAAATTCATCTTATTGTATAAACAGAAGCCAATTGAGCCTGACAGAACAATAGTATTGTAATTCATTTGTGTCCTTTCTCTTTGTAATTTAATCATAGCCAGAGTCTGTGGCCTTCTTACAGTGCTAACTGTTATCATAAAAACTCTTGACCTTTTGTTTATAATATGTGTAGATATCTTAAACTCTGATCTCTAACATACCCTTTTGTGGTACAGTGGCATGGTTAACTTATAGTTGACCTCAACTTTAAGATGCCATTTAGCACAACAGTTTAGCTTTTATGAAGTCTTGTTGTCTATATTCAATATCTTCAATAGTTGTATTAATCAATACGGGTACTGTGTGAGCAGATACACATGTACAAATTTGCATGTACCACAGAGTCAAAACACTTCTACAACCATCTACCAATAAGTATGTACCAGACCATAAAATCTGTGTACAACTACATGAAACACATATGTGTATCATATTTTCTAACACAACATTCTTATCTACAGCATATAATTGTATTCATTACCATTACAGAAACTGATGAACCAACTAGGCAATCTCCACTTAATCCTCACTTCATACCTCCAGAATTAAATCAGGTAAAAATAACTTATATTGTTAAGGTATATAACTGAACATACACATGTACATCAACTCTACTTGTCACTTAAGTAAACCTATACAAAAGGAGATAGTGATATTATGCAAAAGAACATGTAATGTTCTTATAATTACAAGATACATACATTTCAACATGTATATGTTCTCTACTTATCTTTGTAACGTAGGATGAGTTTGTGGAACTAACTAGAACTCTGTACAGTCTATTACAAGACTCTGCTAATGAGGAAGGTCTATTTAAGGCTATGAATCAAGTAGCTTATTATCTGTTAGACTTGGGGACAGAGAATGCTAAGAAGCATGGTGTGTGCAATGATGTTTCATCTTCCACAACTGAAAGAGACCCTAACGTTGACAGAGTGCTTGACCAATCAAGTGAAGTAAGCATTGTAGCTAAGGAGAAGAGTACAGACACTGATGAATCTCATCAATGTAATCATGAAGAAGAAAACTAGTAGTGATGATTCACAGACAACTTCTCTTACAGACCCTAATAATAAGCAGCAGACAAACTCATCTTCAGATAATGATCATCAAATGAGCGCATCTTCAGGTGCTAACAATGGTGGGGAACCTGATCGTTCTGATAGCAATTGGACCATTACTTTAGAAGATTTTATATCTGCAATTCAGAGAGAAACCTGACCTATGTCAATTTTTTGCTGAGCAATATATACTTGATTTGAGAGGTAGCTGTGTTGACCCATTGCTAAGTTCATATACAAGAGTATTTATGCCAGGACGCAGAAAATAGTTCTATCATTTACAATGGCTAGTTTGTTCAATTTTTATGTATATTATTATTGTAATTGGAAGTTGTGCATGTTCTGCTGAATACAGCCATTTCAGTTTTTATAGATAATGTCTAAGTGAAGTGTCAAAAATGAGAACTTTGAACGGGACCATACCTTTTTCCATCACAGCACAATGTTAATATATATGTCGCTATTTCTAAGGTGCCAGAAAGCTGTAGTAACGATTAGCTACTATGGCATAATGGTGTGAGAACAGTTGTGATGGTGACAATGCGTGTTGTTGACATTAGTAAATTCTATAGTTAATTTCAAAGTATACTTGGACTGTGGGATCAACTTGGCCATAACATGCTCTATCGAGTACAACTTTCCCACGGTAAAATATGTCAAAATGTGGTTACCGTATTAATTGACATTGGCGGGTGGGTATGTTACGCCACTTTGCTTTCAACATTCATAAAGGGGTGTAGGAGAAAAGTTGACTCAGTGTTTTTAAGATAACAAAGGAGAGACAGCGCATTAGTAGCCGACTCCTCTATCACTGACGGGTTTTCAATATGGCCCTGTTACCAAGTCACCCAAATCTATTCTAATGGCACTGTGCTACCTGTACCCATGTCTTCTCCCCCAGCTCAAGCACAACTTGTATCAATGTCAGCTCTATCACTACCAACTATTCACAACTATGTAACTCCAAGTAAGCTAGCTAACTGTTTAATACAGCTACTACATGTAGAGCACTAACGAACTAAACTAACTTAACAATAATTTGTAACTTTTATATTACAAAATCCATACACTTTTATTGATAGAAAATTTGTCAACTATTTTTATAAGCAACAGTTACTAAATCATCACTGTTTTTATTTCTTTCACAGCAAATGTTGATGGTCTACGTCAAACTGCATTCATTCAACAAATGCTTCCAAGTCATCAATTATCTGTAGTCCATCCAACCAACATGATATAAGACCAAGTAAGTTAGACTGCTAATCTCTGATATAATATTGAAAGTTGCAAGATACAAGTTTATGTATATTTCCTATGAAGCTTACAGTTATCTTTCTTGTACTATTGTCAACAATTATGCATAAGAAGAATAATAGTACTTATTGTTTGACTTCATTTTTTAGTCAACCAGTACCTGAAAAATATGAACTGAAAGTAAATAAGTTAACTCGTGGAGGCTATGAGAAAGTATTTAAGAGAATCGTGAAGATTGTACTGTTGTTGTACTTCATGCAAAAGTAGCACAAAAATCATATGGAAATGAAAAGAGGTAAAATTTTTAAATTTAATTTCTATGTGAACTATGTATGGAATGATTTGATTTAACTGGTTTAGTTAATTAGCTTTATTAGTAAGGTACCTTTATTATAAAAGGAGTACAGACTTTCAATACTAAAGGTCATAAATAAACCAATCAATTTATATAGTACAACAGTCAATCCCCAGTAGAAATGTTAATTAGGATATACTAAATATATTATTACTATATATTACTATGTATTACAATACTATGTATTATACTACATATACTATATATTACTATATATTACTATATATTACTATGTATTACTATATATTTCTCTTATTCCCTTAGATTCTTTTGTCCACCTCCTAGTTTGTATCTTGTTGGTAAAGGATGGGAATCAAGGAGGAAAGATAATGAGAGAAAAAAAATCAGAAGGTGTTCAGACATCATCTAGTGGACCTGATGTGTTTTAAATAAACCATGTTGTTTTGTTGGCATCGGCAATCATGATCAGGACATGCAACATTTATCATTAGAAGACAAGGTAAGAATGATATACCATATATATGTGTGTTTACATTTGTGTTGTGGTTTAAGGGATACAAGCAAATTTCTCAAATAGCTTTAATTCTACTTTAACTTTCACTTTACCTAAAAACACTTTAAGGATTTACTTGGCAAGTCGTTTGTATTCCTTTCATTTTTCAATTTTCCACATCCTTTTTACAACATTTCGTCTACATATTGGGACAACTGAATTGCTTGCCAAGTTTTTATAATACTATGCAAGGTTACGAGTGGTCAGGGGAGTGTTTATCTCATAGTACATTCTACAAAACAGATATTAGTGACAAGTGTATACACCCTAGTCATAGTATTAATATAATAATGATGTGGGATCAACTTTTAAAGTATGATCTTGTTTAATATTGACTGTTCATTATTATATCTCTCTGTAGAGTTACTGTATAGCAAAAACACTTTATATTTCTGACACAGACAAGAGAAAGCATTTTCAGTTAAACTGCAAGGTGAGTTATAATATATTAATAATGATTAGTAAACATGTATATATGTAATTAAATTAGGTATATAGTATGGTGGTGATGGGCGTGATATGGGTACATTTTTATCACAACGTATCAAAGTTATCTCTAAACCATCAAAGAAGAAACAATCTCTCAAGAATCCTGAATGTAAGGATATATATTATACATAAACAGGGACTACACTGAGATATACCCACAATGAATTATTTTAAAAGACTTTTTTACATCAAGCCTCTCTCATTAGTGACTAACATCATATGATGCATTCCCTTTGAATAAATGGTCTTTAAGTATTATGTAGAGACATTGTTCTTCATTCTTTATTAATTGCTCTTCCTTTTTTCTTTATAGTGTGTATTCCGTCTGGTTCATATGTGGCTTTTGTTTAATAGATTAAGAAGCCAAACTGTCAGTACTAGATATTTACATGTTGAAGGCAATAACTTTCACGCTAGCTCACAACAATGGGGTGCCTTCACTATTCATCTCGGTATGTAGTATTACAGTAGTTGCATTTAGTATATAGTAGAATAGATATAATTCTATACACACAATGGAATAAAACATGAACAATAGAATGGTACCTATAAACAGAATGCTTGTATATACAAAGTCCATGTGCTCATTATAATAACAGTTAATATTGATCTGATATTATACCAGCTCTATTTTAACAATCCATATTGCAACATATTGTCATAATGACTTTTTCTACTAACTGTGACTATATAGTTGACAACATTCACTCATTTTTACTACTATTCAAATATCTGTTACTAGACCTGGCTTTTACATTTTTTTATATTGCCTAAATATTATTTTAACAATTCTTTTATTGTCTTTTTTTATATGTAGTTGATGAAAATGAAGCTGAAAGTGAGGAGTTCACTGTACATGAAGGATACATCAAAATATGGTAGCACTGTAAAACTAGTCTGTTCAACAACGGGGATGGCCCTACCTAGATTAGTAATTAGAAAAGTAGACAAGCAGACAGTCCAATTAGATGCTGATGACCCTGTATCACAATTACATAAGGTTAGTTCATCCACAAATGCTAAGATATACTACTATTGAAACACTTTGCCTTTTAAGTCTGAGTAATATCCACTGCACTACACCTATCGGATATCTTTTTGGTGTGTTTAGCTAATGTGGTTTCACTTTACAGGTTGCATTTTACATGAAAGACACTGAACGTATGTATCTCTGTCTATCACAAGATCGTATTATACAATTTCAAGCTACCCAGTGTCCGGGAGAACCTAACAGAGAAATGATCAATGATGGTGCTTCATGGACCATCATCAGCACAGGTAATGATCAATATGTCAATAACGTTCATAAGTCATCTTGTTAAAGTTGGCACTGATAACATATGTAGTAGCAATGAATTGTTATTTTTAGAGACTTTCACTTTACCAAACCAATCATAGAAATAGTACTTTCTGTCTGGAAGTACTACAATTTTCCCTTGCTAATAACATCTTGTATATTTGAATTGTATTAAGGTATCCTTCTAACATGTTTTGTATTAGATTTCCTTCACAACATTGTCTATTGAGATACATATACAAAACATTATTATTTCCTTTATTACAGATAAAGCTGAGTAACATTCAGTGGAGGGTATAGGGACCAGTAACAGGACCAGTTACTCCAATACCTATTGTTAAAGATGTCAGACTAATAGGGGAGATGATCTACAAATGTTAGAACTACAAGGAGAAGGATTTACACCTGACATGAGAGTATGGTTTGCTGACTTAGAAGCTGACACTATGTACAGGTACCCATTTTGTAACAATATCAATTGGAAAACTGCACTTAGTAAAGAAAAAAAATTAAGTGGACGCTTGCATATATAATTATTAGTTGCTATATGGCTATTTCATACAGGATGTCCACCAAAGTAGGTATCTAATGGCAGATAATTCTCAGTACTACGTTTGTAAACATCCTGTACAAACTGACCATATTATATTATGTAATCATTCATAAGTATTTATCCAAATCTTTCCCCACAATACATGTAAGTGGTTGTTTTCCCAAACTATAATTGTTTCTACCCTTGTTGTTTGTGTCTAGTATTAGATTCACATGATATTATTTCATTTGTTATTATAGGAGTGCAGAGTGTGTTTAATGGCCGTTGTACCAAGTTTAGACCAACTTGGAGATGGATTGGTACAGAAAGATGACTCAATACGTGTACCATTGTTTATTGTACGAATTGAGGAATTATTTATAATACAGGTATGTATATGTATTGAACCACTTAGTGATAAATTAGTAATACAATCTGTGGTATCTAAGTGATCCAAATAAATCCCTTTGTGTATTATACTATGCATATTATTACCATACTAAAATGTGATACGGTAGAGTGAGATGAAGTTATGATACCATTAGTAGAAATGTAGATGAGTAAACTTTGTATTGTAGGATGAAGGAAGATGACTTACTTACTCATTTGTAATTACTGTAAGCTATCAATGAGAAAGGATTTTATTCTATATTTTTTTATTCTTGACAGATACAAACTTTACATTCTCTTGTACTCAATTACCAATGCCCCCTACTAGAAAGAATCACATGAATGGTACCTTACCTCCTCCATCACATATGTCTTCTGAACTGATGAATCCTGCCTCGCTAAGCTTCACCTCTTATCTCTCCATCTTTACCACAAGCTCACTTTTTGTCAACTCTTCAATAGTATCATCAAGTCCTGCTGCTACAACACATATTAATGTCCAGTCTAGTTTCTGTCATCCTCTTAATACTCAATCTATCAAACTAAATCCTGGACTTTTCCAGGACATGCATAATGGTACATCACATTATGATATTCATCCTCCTCCATTAACTACAACTTTTACTCAACACTCTTTACATGGACATACACATAGACAGTATAGTAATGGTATTGGACAACAAGACAATGTGTCACATAGACATAGAAAAGTGTTAACTTCCACCTGTACTCTCTCCATACTCCTATATTAACAGCAGAATAATAAATACTTTTTTGGATAATTTAATTTACTTTTTGATATTTGTTGTAAAATTATTTTATATTTTTTAAAAATTGATATTATAACAATAAATATTAATAATTTAGTAGGGTGGAGCACACTTTTAATAACTATTACTTAGTGTGACGTCATATCCTAATTACGACATAATTATTACTGCCTCGCCCAGTTTGTTTTGTGGAAGCCAAGAAGTGAAAGAGAGGAGGAAAGTGGGCATAGTTTTTCTACGACAATGTCGACTGTAGAAAGTAAGATTAACTACTTTTTTGGACTTATAATGTGTGTAATTTCATTGGATGTTGTAAGTTATCTTATAATATTTAGAATATTAGTCTATTTATTGAAGGATAGTGTTGTTTTTCACAAGTTGTTCTATTCTCATATAAATACCCTTTACTAAAAGCGTACTTTGCTAACAAAAGCCTTATCTAATGCTTGTTATAACATTAATTTATCAGACTCTTGTTTAGTAAATCAAATAGCTTTTTCTTGAACTTGTTATGTGTGTGTGTGTGTTGTATTTACTACCACACCCCTAATAAGAAAGAGTAATTATAGTACCAAACTGTATTAATAACATTTGGAAAGTTTGAGTTACACGAGTTATACATTGTGTAGACTTACTAGACAACCTGTCAGTTAATAGTCTATTGTCCGAGTAGACTAGTTCTTAATACAGCTGGCATATGTTTGATATTGTTTGTAGCTTAGTTTTAGCTTTTCTCTCTATCCCTCCCTCCCTCTCTCTCTCCCTCTTCCTCTCTCTCTTCCTCCTCCCTCTCTCTCTCTCCCTCTCTTCCCAACCCCTAATATTCTTCTCTTTGTAGAAAAAACAAAGGAATTAAAACAATTTGGTAAGTTTTGTAAACTATTAAATTCAGCTTTATTAATTTTGGTGAGGATATGTTTTAAATGGTGTAGACCAGTTGCTAGTACAATAATAAAATTATCACTTTACTTTTCAGGAAGTAAAGAAAAGCAATACATTCAATGACTTCTATACATTTTGTAGTTTTATTTTGGCATATGAAGAACAAGTGGTAAGTATACACATATTAGAATGGTTACTGACTGACACTGTGTTACATGTACTGTGTGATTGTTGATATAGAGCTTGAGGTGATATAATTATAATGTCATTGGACTTTGACAACCCTTTCCTTCTAACTAAATTTTTATCACTATTGATCTTAAATAGTGTGTGTGTTCCATTCTCATTGTTTTCTATAGTTTTACTCTGTTCAATGTGTTTTACTTGAAGGATCTTTTAACACACGGGATATACATATGATGTTATATTTTACTACTGAGCTTTGATTTATTAGAATTATTAGTGGGATATAAGTCAAATAGTATTTACTAAAATGACAATTTAATGTAAATACTATAATTTATAAATTTGTGAAAGTATTGTGTATCATTCATTTGTTAAATGTAACTTGACTAAATGACCAAACTCACATATTCTTTTTGTCTCATATAGGCATCTGGTGGTTCATTGACTTAGGTGGACTACTTGCTAGTGAAGGAGCAAAGAGTGGACTAGGGTCAGCTGGAGAAAGTAATTGTAACACATCATCAAGTAGTGACAGTGATTCAAGTGATAATGAAAGTAAAAACACTAAAAAAAGAAAAGCCACACCATACAATGTACCGTGAAGAGGGTAGCGAGTCGTCATCAGATTCGTCTGACCAAGAACTGAATATTCATCAGGTACAATCTGTTACTTGTTGTCTGTACTTGCTCTTATCTCTCCTTATAATAGTAATTTGAAATACATTAAATGTGCTATTGCTACTACAATGTACTATGTTTTTGCTATCTTTGTAGATGATGAGTCGTGGAACTTGGTCACATGTTTCTGTGGTCGTCCCTTTGCTGGGTCCTATGATAGAATGTTCTCAGTGTTAACATGGATACACCTATTCTGTGCAAAAAATAAGAAAGGACAATGTACCTGAGGTCTTTATGTGTCATTGTGCAAGAAAAAAAATAAAATGCTAAGAAAAGAAAACTATAAATTTACTATACATTCCATTTTATTGTCTATAAACACCCAGTTTTACCATTTTAATCCATTATCTGATTCAGTTCTACAATCTATATTGTCTGTACATAATATATAGCAGTCATTAGATTTCTACATCTTTCTTATGTTTGCTATTGAAATGAACTAAACTATTCACTACTTTTAACTACTAACACACAAAGAAGTGCATGTACATCAAGAAATTATCTGAGCAGTATAAATTATAATTCATTGCTACACAATTATGTAATAATGACTTAGCCTGGGTGGATCTAGTATACAGCAATGCTAGCTTATGTACCAATAGTGACCAAAAGGCTTACAAATGAAGCAACAGATTCATCTGATTTTATATACATGGATGGCATACAAAGCAATGAAGAACAGTGATATGATTGAAGATGATGAATTAATGGTGAAGGGACAATTCAATAAAATATGGATAAATCAAATGATGAACGGAGAGAAGAATAGGTCAGTGAACAGACAGTCAGATCAATAGAGATAGATTCCCAAAGGACTATCAGTCATCTGGAAATACTGGAATACATAACACTAATGAATTAGATTAATTAGAAGATGGATGACTGGACGAATGAATGATACCTTGGCAATGATAGGTAGATATGTGTACAATGATTGGATGATGGATACATAATTGGATGACTAAATAAACATATACCAGATAATAGAACAAATAATGTAAAAGATATAACAAAACATAATAGAGTTATTTGGGGAAAAGTACATGTACATGGACAGACAGAAAGATAGAACAACAGTCAAAAGATAAAATGCTAACAATGGACATAATTATATAAAGATTGATAGAAACATTGACAGTAGGATGGAAAGACAACACTAAGAAGAATGTGGTATCAAACTGAAGTAAAACATGAATTGACATAACATACTAGACAAAGAGACAAAAAAGACATAAAATGTTATCTGGAAAAATGAATTGTAGATGAATATACATAGGAATAGTAGATAAATCAAGATGATGGACTGAAGCAAATGTCTGTTAAGTATACAATATCCACATTAACAATTAAATATACAACTCAACTATTGCATTATATAGTATCATGAGCCAGAGATTCATTACTGAATATGTTAATCACAAGTTACAGTCATTATATCTTATAGAATTACAGACAGTATACTATGAAGCTCATGAGTGGAGTTGTATCTAGATACAATATCATTTTCATTGTACATGATTTATCTATATGTACATGGTAATACAATTAATTTCATGGCAATACAAACAATGACAATTCTTTTGTGATACAGAAAACAGCTATCTAAACATAAAGTTGATAATGTATGTTGTATAATAGTTAAATAAAATAAGGCAAAAGTTTGAAACCCAGAGGTTTCTTTAAGCACAAATTTTGTCATTTCCTGACATGACTGTAGTGTTCATCAGCCAGGGATTAATTTACCTCTTATCTGCTGTTATTTACCTATAATAGTTTTTGTATCTTTTGTCAGCCATTTTTCAGCTTTCACTCGGTGGCATGAGTGTTCAATGATTTCAATGTCATTGTTCATTCAATTAATTTATTTGTATGCAATATCTATCCAGTCATTATTCAGATTGTGTCTGTTTATCATTCATTCTGTCTGGTTTTTAATTAAACTATCAGTCTGTATATTAATAAAATGTATAATTGACTTAACTACAATGAATGGCATCTGTTTGTCATGTCTTAGTCTTTCTCCCATTAATCAATTGTCTGCTGTCCCTCATCAATCATATACCAACTCTGTTTTCCCACATCCATCTTTTTTTTTTCCCATTCATCTATCCACTAACCTCTCCTGTCCATTTGTCTATCTTGCTTTGTCTTCAATCCACCACTTTTATAAACCCATACAGAGACTATGAAATATTAATTCATGGTAAATTTCTCAAAGACTTGTACATTGTGTATATATGGAATTTTTGATAATGATATCTAGTTAGCTCAAATGACAAACTTTGAATTCAAAGTTTACATAATATATAATTATGACATCTTAAAACAGATTTTTAGCTATCTTTTATATCACATTGAATGTAAGAATAAAATTGCAATGGTTCTCAGTTTGGCAATACATATGGGTATACTTCTGATGCCAAGCAATGAAAGATATTTAGGTAATTAACACCAACAATGTAAAAATTGAACTACGTTTTCTTAACAATTATCCCCAAAATAAAATTCTAGCATTACAGTGTATTTGAAACGCTATATATATATATATATATATATATATATATATATATATATATTATATATATGATATATATGTATATATATGAAGAGGTCTCAATGAAGATTAGAATTAGAGTCCTGTATTTCTTGAAAAAACTTATATTTAACATTTAAAAAAATATTAGGACACAGCAACTACATGTGAAATATAAAAAACTTAATAAAATAGTACTATATAAAATTAAAGCAGAACAGACTTTAGCAAGAAAAGTATATAGTTTGTTAGTGTATAAAAAATAAACTTTGATATGTTAGCTAATAGCTGTAAAGTAAACAATACAAAAAGTTAGTAGCAAAAATAAACCAAACTCATAAGTCCCATCACATTAATTTTAGTACAGCACCAAAACCTGTCAAAGAAATATAAAATATAAATACATAATATGTTTGATGACAATTAGTCAATTTAGAATACTACTTGACAAATTTTTGTAAGGGTATAATAAATCCACTCAATTGAGAAACATTTAGTAATTACATAACTAGTTTCAGTAATTACAAAGTATAGAAAACTGTAAGTACAAGAAGTATTAACTTATAAATATGGAAAAAGTGACCTTTATGTGATCACAGTTAAGTACTAGAGATAGGTGTGGTCTCACCATCTAAAAGAGAGACAAAAACAAATCAGCATATAAGGCAGGAATGATAATTCATGTACTATGAGAATAATACATTGATCTTATTTTACTGCAAGGACAATGCTAATAAATAAAAGCATATAATATACCTGGATATTCTTCAAAAATTGACAGATTTCAATCGCTAGTGATCTCTTCTGTAAGGGACCGTCTATAACTGTGATAAGATTATGCCATGTCACTGGAGTAGGCTCATTGTCCAACCAGCTCTGTAACATCTTAGACAACTTAACTTGGTCTGAAAAGTTGGAATAGCACAATCCCTCAATAGTGTCTGAACTAACACCAAGTAGATCACCAATCTCTTGCCATTTACTAGTGACAGAAGAGAGCAGCCTTAGCATCACATGTTTCTGTGGCTACTAGCTGTAATAGAATAAGAATTAGAAACACAACATTATGACCAAAGTTAGAGCACAATTTCTATAGAAAAGTATTACTAATACCTAAGTGGTTTTAGTGGCAAATGTGTACTAAATGTACAGTATATCTGTAAATAACAATACATTAAAAAACTAATGATAGAATTATCAAAGATAATGTAATGTTCATTTAAGTTTCAATGCTTTTTAGTAATTTTTATTGGCAACATCTACATGTAATAAAATACATCACCATTCATTTAAAACTCTGACTTACAAAGTATAGAATTAGGTGGCATAGATAGCACAGAGGCTTCTGCACTAGCTGTATGTGCTTCAGGAATAGAATCTAGCATTTAAGAAAACAAAAGTAAATAAGATGTTACTATGTGATAAATGAACTCAGTCATACACTCACCTTTTAGCCAGCAAAGTTGCCTCTCATCAATTACTTTAAAGGCAGCTATCTCAGACTCAACTAAGCAATTTCCAAAAATGCAACCTTTATCATATTTAAAGGAGATGCCATGCAACTTGCCATCATCTTTTCGATGCTTCTGTTGACAAACTAGAGTTGCCACAGGCTTCAACTGATCAACATCATATAGCAACAACTCTGTACATGTTGTCATTGCCTTTGTTATAGCTAGGCGTACTTGAGGGCATTCTTTTTGAGGGCCAGTGAAGTAAACTTCGATACATTTAAAATTATCAACTAGGAGAACAGTGCCAAAGAGATCTTTGGAGTAAAGCTTAACACCATAACGAAGTTGTCTTTCATAGGTACGGGATTCACTGTCAATAGAGAATTGAGGCGATCCTTGTCTTTGCAACAAAGATATCACAAGAGCAGGAAACATGCCCTAAAAATCAACATTTTTGTTATTGTAAGTACACTCAGTAGATGTATGTTGTCAAAATGCTGTTGTCATAAAGTAGTTTGTAAATATATCTTTAGTAGTAGTAATAATGTAACAACTGAAGAGAAAGCTTATCTTGGACTTGTATGAAATGTATAACATAGAAATATGTGAAATAAAATCATTACTTTGGTTTAAAGGTAACACTATGAAATCTAAATAATGGCTTGGCATAATATTATAACTTTAAGGAGGTAGGACTTTATTAGGATTTATAAGATATTGAGAGTTAAAAATACTTAATTGGACCCAATAAGGAGAATGTAAACAATAGTGTGATTATGGCATAATGATAAAGTAGCTCTCCTATTTGGCTTAATTACTCATTACTTTTGATTTATAAATACAAATAAATCATGTGTAAATATGGCAAATGAATTGATAATATCACTGAAAAAGAGAATAATGCTAAGGATAGCTAACATATTAAATGGGGCAATATAGTGGATTAATGCTTGCTTACACAATTATAGAACAAACATGACACTTAGCCATACCTGAGGGACAACTCTACCACTAAATTCAATAATCATTGGATCACAAGACGTAGCAAAGATCAGTTTATCCTCATCTGTCAGCTGACTAGGTGGCAACACAATAGGAAGGAAATAACGGTTCAGAGAGCTTCTGGAGCAGAGAGAGGAGCAATAATGCAAAGAGAACAAAGTAGCTTTAGAAAATCTTCTTTAGTGAAGAGTGGAGGTACAAAGGAAAGAGAGAGATCATCAAGTAGAGAATCTTCAAATATACCATCTTCACGAAGGAGCCGTTGGGTCTCTGGAGATATAGAGTGACCACCAGGTAGTATTTCCTCCATCAAGTCTACAAAGGAGACACTTATCAAACGAGAGAGCAAGTCTAGAAGAAACTGAGGATCTGTGAATACAACATTTGGCAGCACTCTTGGAAAATATAAAAATGAACTGAAGGAGTCAAGGTAAACAGCACATTGTAACACTTCACTTTTATCCATTCCTAATTGAAAACCAATGTTGTAACAAGTCTCTAGGGAGATGATGCCATGTTGATTTTCTGTAATCTTGTAACCTCTTCCAAAACACTTATTTCAAACATATACCAACGTACAGGTATAGGAACACTAAAGGCAATGCCAACTTTAGATGTAATTCGTTCACGAATGGCAGAGGACACTTTTTTTCGACTCCACCAGCAGAGATTATCAACAGGAAAGATCACCTCTTGAGAGTCGTCATCATGAAAAATAAACTGACTTTTAACTCGTGCAGTGTTGACAAAAGATGTGTATTTTTATCTCTTAAAGTTTTATCAATTAGTGATCGCTTTTTAAGCTGCTTCTTTAGCTTATCAAAATACGAGCCAACTATGACAAAGAGAGGCTTGGAGGCTACAACCATCTTTCCTGTTGATGCAACAATATTTTTAGATGACATTATGGAACGTACAAAACTTTCGATTAACTCAAGATTGGTCATCTTTAACTCACTAGGCTGATGAAGTATTTTTCCATCAAGTGAATAGCAGAAACGAGGCTTATCAAAAAGACTTTCTGTTAATTTTGTAACAATGATATGGATTGCATTACCATGAAGGAAGAACCGAGATACATCAGCAAATTGAGGTTGACCACCACTATCGAGAACATGTATCCACGTGGCTTTATGAAGCTGCTCAGATTTTTTGCGATTTAAGAGAAGGTCAACCATTTCTTTTGAATGAGAATTAACTTTTGTAGAGCTTGGCAACTGGGAGCTGTCGTCCATTGGAAATTCCATTTGAGATGGAGCAAACTTGGGTATGGTTTGCTGAGAATGAATATCATGATCACAAGATTGGGAATTGCTGTTGTCCATTGTAGTTATGGATATTGATACTTTGGCAACATTTTGCTTCTGCATTAATGGAACAGATGGTTTCATGATATTATCATTTGATTTTATATTAATGTGATCTGGAGGTACAGCTTCATGGGAATTACGATCAAGATCTCGAACAGCATCTGAAAGCATCTTTAATAAATCAGGCCCAGTAATAGGCACCCATATTTTGCCTTCCTTCATATTTGCCACTCTTTCCATACCACGAATAGGACGGGTAGATATGGCTGTGCTGTGGTGCTTTTTTGGAGCAGGCCAATCAAAAAGAAGACTCTTGAATGCTGTTTTCCCAACACATGGTGGCCCAAGAAGAACCAATTTCAGACTTGTAATAAATACATAACCTTCACGAAGACCACGTCTAAACATAAGCTGATATTCTCCTACAAAATAGAGATATTGCATTTATTTATTACTGTAATTAATACATAATTAGTTTCTAAGGAACTACTACAAATGACACTTGTTTAATTACCTTACATGTATATATAACAACTCATAACCTATCTGCCTATCTTTTAATCATGACTACTGATAATAATTATGATTAAGAAAAGTGATGGTAAAGTCTCTTAAGATGGAAAAATGTCTACTGACATATTATTCCTAATTTGAGTATGTAAAAATTTGACATTGACACAGTTTCATTTAAAAAGTGACATCACCAACTGACTATCTATCAAGGAATGTTTCTACCTATACATTCCTACACATTCCTTACTTCTTTCTAACACTGTCTTTAAAATACTGCTCGTCTTCAATGTAGTCAAGTAAAGTTTTGCCATCCTAAAATTGAAAAAATGTTATTTGATACTTACAAGGTAAAACACTGCAAAAAATTAATACAAATATAACTCCTAACTTAAGGTATTTAGATCATTCTATTATCAATGCACACAAAGTATTGTTTACTGAATAATTGGATTATATGGACAAACAGTGATATGCTACAGGTTATGTACCTGTCATATACTTAATTGTTTCCCAATGAAATCATTTTAATTTAGATATATTTAAGCCACAAATCCCAACCCAAGTATCAAGAATTTTGAATATATATTTTAATGGATATCTGTCAAATATCTCATTTTATAAACATCTGCACTATATCAATAGGTAGATACCTTATATTTCTCATTAATATCAATGGGAATTATTTATAACATGTATGTATGTATGTATGTATGTGTGTGTGTATGTTTATATATTATGTATATATATATATATATATATATATATGCATTCTTTTACATATTCCTGAGCTGGCCAGCTTATATATATATGAACCATGATATCTCTTATATAAATTATCATGAGATTCATCACTAAACTGCAGCTGCCACTATCACACAGTTTAAAATAGTATGTGGCTTAGTAATCGTGATATTCTTTTAAAATCATGACTGTAATGTATATGAATCCATCAACAATGAAAGAACTGACAAAGCATCATGAGATTTTTAAAAACATTTTACATTATAGATATGATACCTCATTAAAAAATGAAAGGACCATGAATCTCATTACAATACACGTAGAGGAATTATTTAATTATTATATAGAATTATACTATAAAGAATAAGAAATGTGTTTTCTTTATTACTATAAGTTGGATATCTGAGTGTACATTGATATCCTATACAACTTATCATGAGATTCATCACTAAACTGAAAATAACACACAGGAATCCTTAAAATGATATAAATGTGCCCGTAGCAAAAACAGAAGATCTCAATAAAATCATGAATAAAAAAAATTAGCATATGGATCACAGAAACAAGTAAATGACCTTTTACAAATCTTTATAAATCATTAGATTCACATAAAGATTTGTGGTTATGCATGACATTAAAGTTTATTTCTGAATTTTTTTCTGTTAAGCTACATATTAATATGCTATACTATAATAATATACATGTTAATGTATAATTAAATAATTTGGTCATTTACCTCATGTAATAGTATGATTGTAGAATATAAACATGATAATTTAGCAAACAATCTTTAAAACATAATAATTACCTTAGTGGTGATGTCGATATTAGCACCATTTTTGATTAATGCTTCTACAATGTCTCTATGTCCATTATAAGCTGCATAATGAAGGCAGCCCAGCTACCTATTGAAATATAAAATATATGTTCATTGAACACACAAAAAGTATCAATATTATACATATTAGCTACATATACCTAAATCATACACTTACATAGTACATGTACAATATGACTGTAATTACACTAGATATCACTGTGATGTATATACATTAATGTTAGTATTGTAATATTGAGCAACTACATATAAATCTATATATCTTCTGTACAAGTGTCTGTATAGGTATTAATACCAATAATACAATCAGCCAAGGATGTGCTTTTATGTATAACATTAAAAGAACCAATTTAAAGGACTATTAACAAAACACTAACACAAAAATTACTCTGAATAGAAACCTATACTATTAAATGAATGGCTGAGTGTCTGAAAACAATTCTATTATGAAGCTCTTTATATCACTCGTATTATTATAATGTCTATATGAAACAGTTCATTGCAAATAATCAAAGGCAATAAAGACTACATTAAATGTAGGTATTTAAAGGATAAACTTGTTGACTATAGAAATAGATTTACTAATGTAATAATAAAACAAGAAGTAGTTGATATCACTACTAAAATAATTATCTGTCACAGTCACAACAACAATGAACAATAACAACAGAAATATAGAACATCCAAGCATCGTAGTCTAAGTATTGTGGGTTTTTGTACACAGTCATAAGCTGGATCTAATAAGATTTAATTGTATTGACAGACAAAACATTTTATCTATGCCTTCAACTACATATATGTAGTTAAATGTGTAGTATATTACTGTCCTCCATTTCAGTTGGAATAACATCTTACTCATAAAGTTAGGTATATTAATAAATTCTCTAATAAGTATATCATGTAATGTGTACTATATTACTCTGATATATATATAATCAATGTTAATAAAAAAGTATGGTGTTTATCTATCTGTAGGTATACAATGAGAATAGCTATATAGAATATAGAAAATTGATTGATGTGAATGTTATAATGACACTTTCAGTAATATTATTTTATATATTATGTTATAGCTTTGTATGAATCGACATAACAATAATTTAATTCATTCTATTGGTATAGTCTTACAAAAATACAACAGATGTAGATAAGAATATGCCAAAGTACCTATCGTCAAAGAGGGAGGAACTACATTTTCAGTTATATAACGTTTCTAACTACTATATACTAACAAACATATACATTCTTACTTTGTTAACAAGGTCTACATTAGCTCCTCTCCGCATTAAAAACAAACTAACATCTTTCTTTCCATTCATTGCTGCTAACATGACAGCAGTAGATCCCTCCTAAACACATCATAATAAAACAAATTAATGTAAAACAAAGCAGAGTTATAACAGTTGTAGATTACTGTACTGGATCAGCAATTATTATGCTACAATAGATATGTTTTACAAGCCTTCTTTTTCACAAGCATTATATATATAACCATGATATTTGATAGTCAGTAGCAAAAAAGATACATTAATTTATTTGTAGGAGAAAAAAAGCTGACATTCCTTTTAAAGAATCAGATCTTTACAAAGCTGATATTTCTCAGATTCACAAGAAACACATTTAAAGACTAGACTCTATACCATTAAAGTACATTTAAGATATACAACTACAGCTACAGCTAAACACCATTAATGAATATCAGGCAAATAGAAACAAACTAGCCTATATTTACATCATGTCTTTGTGAATAGAAAAAAGCACAAAGGTTTCTTTAGGTCACCACACAGTGTTAACAAATTAACAAAACATTAACTCTTGTGTATTTATTAATTTAGTTTTAATAAGTACACTTTTCATGATAATTATAGTTTAAGAAATTAGAGTAGGTTGTCATGTTTATACAAAGTATCATAGTAAACCAAGAACCTACAATATCATTGTTACAATCTATAATATCAAAAATTCACTAATATGATAAAACAATAAAAATACTTAAAAGTTATACTACATTACAATAAACTAACCGGCTATTATAATTATTTAAAGACCATGTTAGAAGAAAAGCAAACACAACACCATTAAGTGTAGAGACAAAAAATAATAATATATTTTAAAGAAAACAATACATTCAATACACTTAAAAATTGTACATTATATCATACTTACCAACTATTATATTATGAAGATGAAATTTAGAAGACAAGTAGACCAACACCAGAAAAGTGGAGACAAAAAATAAAAGGACAACAACACATTCAGTATATACATGTTATAAATTGTACCAGATTATATCATACTTACCTCCTATTATATTATAAAGAAGACATTCAGAAGACAAGCAATTATAACACCATATAATTGAAGACAGAAAAGAATAATATGTTACAAACAAATCATTACATACAAAATACTTACAAAATATATTACATTATATAATACTTACTGGCTATTATATTATGAAGACAACATTCAGAAGACAAGCAATTATAATACCATAAAAGTGAAGACAAAACAATAATATACTACAAACAAAATCATTACATACAAAATATTTACAAACTTATATTACATTATATCATACTTACCGGCTATTATATTATAAAGATGACATTCAGAAGACAAGCAATTATAACACCATAAAAAGTGAAGATAAAAAACAATAATATATTACAAACAAAATCATTACATTCAAAATAATTACAAAATATATTACATTATATCATACTTACCAGCTATTATATTATGAAAGAAACATTCAGAAGACAAGCAATTACAACACCATAAAAAAGTGAAGACAAAAAACAATAAATATTACAAATAAAATCATTACATTCAAAATACTTACAAAATATATTACATTATATCATACTTACCGGCTATTATATTATGAAGATGACATTCAGAAGACAAGCAATTATAATACCATAAAAGTGAAGACAAAAAACAATAATATATTACAAACAAAATCATTACATTCAAAATATTTACAAAATATATTACATTATATCATACTTACCGGCTATTATATTATAAAGATGACATTCAGAAGACAAGCAATTATAACACCATAAAATTGAAGACAAAAAACAATAATACATTACAAACAAAATCATTACATTCAAAATATTTACAAATGATATTACATTATATAATACTACTTACTAGCTATTATATTATGAAGATGACATTCAGAAGACAAGCAATTATAATACCATAAAAGTGAAGACAAAAAACAATAATATATTACAAACAAAAATTACATCAAAATACTTACAAAATATATTACATTATATCATACTTACCCACTATTATATTATGAAGATGACATTCAAAAGACAAGCAATTATAATACCATAAAATTCAAGACAAAAAACAATAATATATTACAAAAAAATCATTATATTCAAAATATTTACAAATTATATTACATTTTATCATACTTACCTGCTATTATATTATGAAGATGACTATTCATTATAATATGACAAGCAATTTAATACAATAAAATTGAAGATAAACAACAATAATATATTACAAACAAAATCATTGCATTCAAAATACTTACAAATTATATTACATTAGATCATACTCACCCGCTATTATATTATGAAGATGACATTCAAAAAGACAAGTAATTTTAATACCATAAAAGTGAACCAAAAAAAATTATATTACAAACAAATATCATTACTTTAAAAATATTTACAAATATATTACATTATATCAAACTTACAATCTATTATATTATAAAGATAACATTCAGAAGAGAAGCAATTATAATACCATAAAAATGAAGACAAAAAAAAATAATATATTACAAACAAAATCATTACATTCAAAATATTAACAAAATATATTACATTATATCATACTTACCCACTATTATATTATGAAGATTGAGCTATTCAATCAAAAAAGATAAATATTTTAAACCATACAAGTGAAGACATTAACTAAATATGAATATATTACATATAACAAAATTATTGTATTGAACAAATACTTACAAATCATTTTATATTACATATATATCATACTTACCCACTATTATATTATAAAGATAACAGCAATTATAACACAATAAAAGTCAAAAGACAAAGCGATTATGTATAACCAGAAAATTGAAGATAAAAAACAATAATATATTACAAACAAATTATTATATTTAAAATATTTACATGAAATATATTACATTATATCATACTTAAAACTATTATATTATGAAGATGACATTTAGAACACAAGCAATTATAATATCATAAAAGTGAAGATAAAAAATAATAATACATTACAAACAAAATCACTACATTAAAAATACTTACAAAATATATTATATCATACTTACAATCTATTATATTATAAAGATGACATTAAGAAGACAAGCAATTATAATACCATAAAAGTAGAAGATATAAAAACTAAAATAATTATATTACAAAGAAATATCATTACAGAAAACAAAATATAGAACAAATATATTACATTATATCAAACTTACAATCTTACGTATTATTATCTAATAAGATGACATTAAGAAGACAAGCAATTTATAATACCATAATAGTTGAAGATAAAAAACATTAATATATTACAAACAAAATCATTACATTCAAAATAACATTTACTCATAAATTAGATTATATAATACTTACCTAATATTATTATATATAATGTGACATATCAGAATACAAGCAATTATATATATCATAAAAGTGAAGATAAAAATCTAATAATATATATATACAAACAAAACTATTATATTCAAAATATTTACAAAATATATTACATTATATCATACTTACAAACTATTATATTATAAAGATGACATTAAGAAGAGAAGCAATTATAATACCATAAAAGTGAAAATCAAAAACAATAATATATTTCAAACAAATATCATTACATTCAAAATATTTACAAAATATATTACATTATATCAAACTTACAATCTATTATATTATAAAAATGACATTCAGAAGACAAGCAATTATAATATCATAAAAGTGAAGATAAAAAACAATAATATATTACAAAACAAAATCATTACATTCAAAATACTTACAAAATATAATACATTATATCATACTTACTGGCTATTATATTATAACAAGACATTAGAAGAGAAGCAATTATAATACCATAAAAGTAAAGAAAAAAACAATAATATTAAAAACAAAATCATTACATTCAAAATACTTACAAAATATATTACATTATATCATACTTACCATCTATTATAATTATAAAGATGACATTTAATAAGACAAGCAATTTTAACACCATAAAGTGAAGATAAAAAACAATAATATATTATTTTAAAATCAATACATACAAAATACTTACAAAATATATTACATTATATCATACTTACCGGCTATTATATTATAAAGATGACATTTAGAAGACAAGCAATTTTAATACCATAAAAGTGAAGATAAAAACAATAATATATTACAAACAAAATCACTACATTCAAAATATTTACAAATTATATTACATTATATCATACTTACCTCCTATTATATTATGAAGATGACATTCAGAAGACAAGCAATTATATACCATAAAAGTGAAGATAAAAAAACAATAATATATTACAAACAAAATCATTACATTCAAAATACTTACAAAATATATTACATTATATCATACTTACCGGCTATTATATTATAAAGATGACATTCAGAAGACAAGCAATTATAACACCATAAAAGTGAAGACAAAAAACAATAATATATTACAAACAAAATCATTACATTCAAAATATTTACAAAATATATTACATTATATCATACTTACCCGCTATTATATTATAAAGATGACATTCAGAAGACAAGCAATTATAACACCATAAAAGTGAAGACAAAAAACAATAATATATTACAAACAAAATCATTACATTCAAAATACTTACAAAATATATTACATTATATCATACTTACCTCTATTATATTATAAAGATGACATTCAGAAGACAAGCAATTATAATACCATAAAAGTGAAGACAAAAAACAATAATATATTACAAACAAAATCATTACATTCAAAATATTTACAAAATATATTACATTATATCATACTTACCCGCTATTATATTATAAAGATGACATTCAGAAGACAAGCAATTATAATACCATAAAAGTGAAGACAAAAAACAATAATATATTACAAACAAAATCATTACATTCAAAATACTTACAAAATATATTACATTATATCATACTATAGACAACTATTATGAGAAGAATGATCCTTCAAAATTTATCTTGTAAAAGTATAAAATTGAAAATTTGTAAGTATTTTACAAAAAGGAATTATTACATGAAAAGGTTTGGTTATTAATACATTAATCATACTTACAATCTATTATATTATAAGATTACATATTCAGAATGCTATGAATCCTAAATAAAATTTTTAATGTTAATAACTATAATTAATTTGGTCTATTACTTTATTACAAAATATTAAATTTGAAGTATATATTAACTTGATAAAGTCATGAACTAATATTTTGAACAATATAACAATATATTATCTAATAGTGATCATCTAGTAATAGCTTACATATTAAATGTAAGAAACACTTATCTAAATTACCTTAGTAGCAATGTTGATATCAGCATCATTTTCTATTAAAGCTTCACAATATCTCTATGTCCTTCATAAGCTGCATAATGAATTATATTATAGCCCACCCATTCTATTGACAAATATAAAATATATCTTCATTACACACAACAAAGTATCAATATTATACATATTAGCTACATTAAAAAAATACCTAAAATATATACTTATATAGTACATGTACAATATGACTTGTCATTACACTAGGTATGACTGTGATGTATATATATTGATGTTAGTGTTGTAAATATTGAACAACTACATATAAATCTTTATATCTTCTATATAACTGTCTATTGTATAAAGTATTACTACCAATAAAATCAGGTCAGCCAATACAACAAAAATATATTTTATGTATAACATTAAAACAAAAAATTTAAATTATACTATTAACAAAACACTAACACAAAAAATTACTTGGAATAGAAAAATATACTATAAACCATAAATGGCTGAGTGTCTGAAAACAATTCTATTATGAAAATCTTTATATCAAACAATTATTATAATGTCTATATGAAACAGTTCATTGCAAATAATCAAAGGCAATAAAGACTACATTAAATGCAGGTATTAAAGGATAAACTTGTTGACTATAGAAGTAGATTTACTAATGTAATAATACAACAAGAAGTAGTTGATATCACTACTAAAATAATGATCAGTCACAACAATAAATGAACAATAACAACAGAAATATAGAACATCAAGCATCATAGTCTAAGTATTTGTGGGTTTTGTACACAGTCATAAGCTGGATCTAATAAGATTTAATTGTATTGACAGACAAAACATTTTATCTATGCCTTCAACTACATATATGTAGTTAAATGTGTAGTATATTACTGTCCTACATTTCAGTTGGAATAACATCTTACTCATAAAGTTAGGTATATTAATAAATTCTCTAATAAGTATATCATAAAATGTGTACTATATTACTCTGATATATATATATATATATATCAAAATTAATAAAAATATATGGTGTTTATCTATCTGTAGGTATATAATATAGAATAGCTATATAGAATATAGAAAATTGATTGATGTGAATGTTAATAGTGAACACTTTCAGTAATATTATTTTATATATTAAATTATAGCTTTGTATCAATAAGAACAATTTAATTCATTCTATTACTATAGTCTTATTAAAATACAACATGATGTAGATAAGAATATACCAAAAATACCTATCGTAAAAGAGGGAGGAACTACATTTTCAGTTACATAACGTTTCTAACACTATATACTAACAAATTACATTATATACATTCTTACTTTGTTAACAAGGTCTACATTAGCTTATCTCTGTATTAAAAACAAACTAACATCTTTCTTTCCATTCATTGCTGCTAACATGACAGCAATAGATCCCTCCTAAACACATCATAATAAAAAAATTAATGCAAAAGAAAGCAGAGTTATATCAGAGTTGTAGATTACTGTATGGATCAGTAATTATTATGCTGCAATAGACATGCAATTTTACAAGCCTTCTTTATCACAAGCATTATATATATAACAATGGTATTTGATAGTCAGTAGTAAAAAAAGATACATTAATTTATTTGTAGGAGATAAAAACCTGACATTCCTTTTAAAGAATCACATGTTTACAAAGCTGATATTTCTCAGATTCAAGAAAGAAACACTTTAAAAGACTAGACTCTATACCATTAAAGTACATTTAAGATATACAATTACAGCTACAGCTAAACACATTAATGAACATCAGGCAAATAGAAACAAACTAGCCTTAACAATACATAAAACTCTTGTGTATTTATTAATTTAGTACAAATAACACACACTTTTCATGATAATTATAGTTTAAGAAATTTGATCATACTTGTCATGTTTATATTAAAGAATTACATAGTAAACCAAGAACCTACAATATCATTGTTACAATCAATATTAATCAAAAATTACTAATATGATAAAACATTAAAAATACTTAAAAGTTATACTACATTAAAATAAACTTACCGGCTATTATAATTATTTAAAGACCATGTTTAGAAGAAAAGCAAACACAACACCGTTAAAATAGAGACAAAAAATAATATATATACAAACAAAATACATTCAAAATAATACAAAATATATTACATTATATCATAATTACCTTCTATTATATTACGAAGATGAAATTTAGAAGACAAGCAGTCCCAATACCAGAAAAGTGAAGAAAAAAAAAATAATAAATTACAAACAACAAATTCAATACATTTATAAATTGTATTAGATTATATCATACTTACCTCCTATTATATTACAAAGAAGACATTCAGAAGACAAGCAATTATAACATCATATAATTGAAGATAAAAACAATAATATATTACAAACAAAATCATTACATTCAAAATACTTACAAAATATATTACATTATATCATACTTACCGGCTATTATATTATGAAGACAACATTCAGAAGAAAAGCAATTATAACACAATAAGAGTGAAAGAAAAAAAAAAAAGGACAAACAAAACACATTCAAATACACTTATAAATTGTACTATATTATATCATACTTACCCACTATTATATTATAAAGATGATATTTAGAAGATAAACAATAAAAACAACATAAAAATGACAAAAGACAAAGAACAATAATATATTACATTCAAAATATTTACAAAATATATTACATTATATTATACTTACCCCCTATTACATTATGAAGACAACATTCAGAAGACAAGCAATTATAATACCATACAAGTGAAGACAAAAAACAATAATATATTACAAACAAAATCATTACATTCAAAATATTTACAAAATATATTACATTATATCATACTTACCAACTATTATATTATAAATATGACATTCAGAAGACAAGCAATTATAACACCATAAAAGTGAAGACAAAAAACAATAATATATTATAAACAAAATCATTACATTCAAAATATTTACAAAATATATTACATTATATCATACTTACCCCCTATTATAGTATAAATATGACATTCAGAAGGCAAGCAATTATAACACCATAAAAGTCAAGACAAAAAACAATAATATATTACAAACAAAATCATTACATTCAAAATATTTACAAAATATATTACATTATATCATACTTACCTGCTATTATATTACGAAGGCAACATTCACAAGACAAGCAATTATAACACCATAAAAGTGAAGACAAAAAACAATAATATATTACAAACAAAATCATTACATTAAAGATACTTACAAAATATATTACATTATATCATACTTACCTCCTATTATATTACGAAGGCAACATTCAGAAGACAAGCAATTATAACACCATAAAAGTGAAGACAAAAAACAATAATATATTATAAACAAAATCATTACATTCAAAATATTTACAAAATATATTACATTATATCATACTTACCCGCTATTATATTATAAAGATGACATTCAAAAAGACAAGCAATTATAACACCATAAAAGTCAAGACAAAAAACAATAATATATTACAAACAAAATCATTAAATTCAAAATATTTACAAAATATATTACATTATATCATACTTACCTCCTATTATATTATAAAGATGAAATTCAGAAGACAAGCAATTATAACACCATAAAAGTGAAGACAAAAAACAATAATATATTACAAACAAAATCATTACATTCAAAATATTTACAAAATATATTACATTATATCATACTTACCCACTATTATATTACGAAAGCAACATTCAAAAGACAAGCAATTATAATACCATAAAAGTGAAGACAAAAACAATAATATATTACAAACAAAATTATTACATTCAAAATATTTACAAAATATATTACATTATATCATTCTTACCTCCTATTATATTACGAAGACAACATTCAGAAGACAAGTAATTATAACACCATAAAAGTGAAGATAAAAAACAATAATATATTACAAACAAAATCATTACATTCAAAATATTCACAAAATATATTACATTATATCATACTTACCGCCTATTACGGTATAATTATGACATTCAGAAGGCAAGCAATTATAATACCATAAAAGTGAAGACAAAAAACAATAATATATTATAAAATCATTACATTCAAAATATTTACAAAATATATCACATTATATCATACTTACCTCCTATTATATTACGAAGGCAACATTCAGAAGACAAGCAATTATAACACCATAAAAGTGAAGACAAAAAACAATAATATATTACAAACAAAATCATTACATTCAAAATATTTACAAAATATATTACATTATATCATACTTACCTCCTATTATATTACGAAGGCAACATTCAGAGACAAGCAATTATAACACCATAAAAGTGAAGACAAAAAACAATAATATATTACAAACAAAATCATTGCATTCAAAATATTTACAAAATATATTACATTATATCATACTTACCTCCTATTATATTACGAAGACAACATTCAGAAGACAAGCAATTATAACACCATAAAAGTGAAGACAAAAAACAATAACATATTACAAAATAAATCATTACATTCAAAATATTTACAAAATATATTACATTATATCATACTTACCGCCTATTATAGTATAAATATGACATTCAGAAGGCAAGCAATTATAACACCATAAAAGTGAAGACAAAAAACAATAATATATTACAAAATCATTACATTTAAAATATTTACAAAATATATTAGATTATATCATACTTACCTCCTATTATATTACGAAGGCCACATTCAGAAGACAAGCAATTATAACAACATAAAAGTGAAGACAAAAACAATAATATATTACAAACAAAATCAGTACATTCAAAATACTTACAAAATATATTACATTATATCATACTTACCCACTATTATATTATAAAGATGACATTCAGAAGACAAGCAATTATAACACAATAAAAGTGAAGACAAAAAAACAATAATATATTACAAACAAAATCATTACATTCAAAATATTTACAAAATATATTACATTATATCATACTTACCTCCTATTATATTATAAAGATGACATTCAAAAGACAAGCAATTATAACACCATAAAAGTGAAGATAAAAAAACAATAATATATTACAAACAAAATCATTACATTCAAAA
Organism: Gigantopelta aegis; assembly: GCF_016097555.1. Lineage (NCBI taxonomy): Eukaryota > Metazoa > Mollusca > Gastropoda > Neomphalida > Peltospiridae > Gigantopelta > Gigantopelta aegis. The sequence goes on from NW_024532769.1 coordinate 56,283, forward strand.
TATTTACAAAATATATTACATTATATCATACTTACCCGCTATTATATTATAAAGATGACATTCAAAAGACAAGCAATTATAACACCATAAAAGTGAAGACAAAAACAATAATATATTACAAACAAAATCATTACATTCAAAATATTTACAAAATATATTACATTATATCATACTTACCCACTATTATATTACGAAAGCAACATTCAGAAGACAAGCAATTATAACACCATAAAAGTGAAGAAAAAAAAAATAATATATTACGAACAAAATCATTACATTCAAAATATTTACAAAATATATTACATTATATCATACTTACCTCCTATTATATTACGAAGACAAGCAATTACAACACCATAAAAGTGAAGACAAAAAACAATAATATATTACAAACAAAATCATTACATTCAAAATATTTAAAAATATATTACATTATATCATACTCACCCACTATTATATTATGAAGGCAACATTCAGAAGACAAGCAATTATAACACCATAAAAGTGAAGACAAAAAACAATAATATATTACAAACAAAATCATTACATTCAAAATATTTACAAAATGTATTACATTATATCATACTTACTGGCTATTATATTACGAAGGCAACATTCAGAAGACAAGCAATTATAACACCATAAAAGTCAAGAAAAAAAAACAATAATATATTACAAAGAAAATCATTACATTCAAAACATTTACAAAATATATTACATTATATCATACTTACCTCCTATTATATTATAAAGATGACATTCAGAAGACAAGTAATTACAACACCATAAAATTGAAGACAAAAAACAATAATATATTACAAACAAAATCATTACATTCAAAATACTTACAAAATATATTACATTATATCATACTTACCCCCTATTATAGTATAAATATGACATTCAGAAGACAAGCAATTATAACACCATAAAAGTGAAGACAAAAAACAATAATATATTACAAACAAAATCATTACATTCAAAGTACTTACAAAATATATTATATTATATCATACTTACCGCCTATTATAGTATAAATATAACATTCAGAAGACAAGCAATTATAACACCATAAAAGTGAAGACAAAAAACAATAATATATTACTAACAAAATCATTACATTCAAATACTTACAAAACACATTACATTATATCATACTTACCGCCTATTATAGTATAAATATGACATTCAGAAGACAAGCAATTATATAAAACCATAAAAGTGAAGACAAAAAACAATAATATATTATAAACAAAATCATTACATTCAAAATATTTACAAAATATATTATATTATATCATACTTACCCACTATTATATTATAAAGATGACATTCAGAAGACAAGCAATTATAACACCATAAAAGTGAAGACAAAAAACAATAATATATTACAAATAAAATCATTACATTCAAAATACTTACAAAATACATTACATTATATCATACTTACCTCCTATTATATTATAAAGACAACATTCAGAAGACAAGCAATTATAACACCATAAAAGTCAAGACAAAAAACAATAATATATTACAAACAAAATCATTACATTCAAAATATTTACAAAATATATTACATTATATCATACTTACCCCCTATTATAGTATAAATATGACATTCAGAAGGCAAGCAATTATAACATCATAAAAATGAAGACAAAAAACAATAATATATTATAAACAAAATCATTACATTCAAAATATTTACAAATTATATTACATTATATCATACTTACCGTCTATTATATTATAAAGATGACATTCAGAAGACAAGCAATTATAACACAATAAAAGTGAAGACAAAAAACAATAATATATTACAAACAAAATCATTACATTCAAAATATTTACAAAATATATTACATTATATCATACTTACCCCCTATTATATTTTAAAGATGACATTCAGAAGACAAGCAATTATAACACCATAAAAGTCAAGACAAAAAACAATAATATATTACAAACAAAATCATTACATTCAAAATATTTAAAAAATATATTACATTATATCATACTTACCCGCTATTATATTATAAAGATGACATTCAGAAGACAAGCAATTATAACACCATAAAAGTCAAGACAAAAAACAATAATATATTACAAACAAAATCATTACATTCAAAATATTTAAAAAATATATTACATTATATCATACTTACCCGCTATTATATTATAAAGATGACATTCAGAAGACAAGCAATTATAACACCATAAAAGTCAAGACAAAAAACAATAAATATTACAAACAAAATCATTACATTCAAAATATTTCCAAAATATATTACATTATATCATACTTACCGGCTATTATATTATAAATATGACATTCAGAAGACAAGCAATTATAACGCCATAAAAGTGAAGACAAAAAACAATAATATATTACAAACAAAATCATTACATTCAAAATATTTATAAAATATATTACATTTTATCATACTTACCCGCTATTATATTATAAAGATGACATTCAGAAGACAAGCAATTATAACACCATAAAAATGAAGATAAAAAAACAATAATATATTACAAACAAAATCATTACATTCAAAATATTTATAAAATATATTACATTTTATCATACTTACCCGCTATTATATTATAAAGATGACATTCAGAAGACAAGCAATTATAACACCATAAAAGTCAAGACAAAAAACAATAATATATTACAAACAAAATCATTACATTTAAAATACTTACAAAATATATTACATTATATCATACTTACCCGCTATTATATTATAAAGATGACATTCAGAAGACAAGCAATTATAACACCATAAAAATGAAGATAAAAAAACAATAATATATTACAAACAAAATCATTACATTCAAAATATTTACAAAATATATTACATTATATCATACTTACCCACTATTATATTATAAAGATGACATTCAGAAGACAAGCAATTATAATACCATAAAAGTCAAGACAAAAAACAATAATATATTACAAACAAAATCACTACATTCAAAATATTTACAAAATATATTACATTATATCATACTTACCGCCTATTATATTATAAAGATGACATTCAAAAGACAAGCAATTATAACACAATAAAAGTGAAGACAAAAAACAATAATATATTACAAACAAAATCATTACATTCAAATACATTATATCATACTTACCCGCTATTATATTATAAAGATGACATTCAGAAGACAAGCAATTATAACACCATAAAAGTGAAGACAAAAAAACAATAATATATTACAAACAAAATCATTACATTTAAAATACTTACAAAATATATTACATTATATCATACTTACCCGCTATTATATTATAAAGATGACATTCAGAAGACAAGCAATTATAACACCATAAAAGTCAAGACAAAAAACAATAATATATTACAAACAAAATCATTACATTTAAAATACTTATAAAATATATTACATTATATCATACTTACCCCCTATTATATTTTAAAGATGACATTCAGAAGACAAGCAATTATAACACAATAAAAGTGAAGACAAAAAACAATAATATATTACAAACAAAATCATTACATTCAAAATATTTACAAAATATATTACATTATATCATACTTACCCGCTATTATATTATAAAGATGACATTCAGAAGACAAGCAATTATAACACCATAAAAGTCAAGACAAAAAACAATAATATATTACAAACAAAATCATTACATTCAAAATATTTAAAAATATATTACATTATATCATACTTACCCGCTATTATATTATAAAGATGACATTCAGAAGACAAGCAATTATAACACCATAAAGTGAAGACAAAAAACAATAATATATTACAAACAAAATCATTACATTTAAAATACTTACAAAATGTATACTTTATATCATACTTACCAACTATTATATTACGAAGGCAACATTCAGAAGACAAGCAATTATAACACCATAAAAGTAAAGACAAAAAACAATAATATATTACAAACAAAATCATTACATTCAAAATATTTACAAAATATATTACATTATATCATACTCACCAACTATTATATTATGAAGGCAACATTCAGAAGACAAGCAATTATAACACCATAAAAGTGAAGACAAAAAACAATAATATATTACAAACAAAATCATTACATTCAAAATACTTACAAAATATATTACATTATATCATACTTACCAGCTATTATATTATGAAGACAACATTCAGAAGACAAGCAATTATAACACCATAAAAGTGAAGACAAAAAACAATAATATATTACAAACAAAATCATTACATTCAAAATACTGACAAAATTTATTACATTATATCATACTATGAGGCAAGGTATGAGAAAAACCATCCTTCAAAATTTATCTCAGAAAGTAGTAATTGAGCATTTATAAGTCTTTTAAAAAAGGAATTATTTCACATGAAGAGGTGTGGTTATTAATCCATCTAAGCATACTTAATGTATTTCTGTTAAGTTACATATTCACATGCTATACTATCCTAATATAAAATTTTTAATGTTAATACTATAATTAATTTGGTCTATTACTTTATTATAAAGATATCAAATTTGCAGTATATAAACTTGATAAAGTCATGAACAATATTTTAAACAATATAACAATATATTATCTAATAGTGATCATCCAGTAATAGCTTACATATTACCAATGTAAGAAACACTTATCTAAATTACCTCATTAGCAATGTTGATATCAGCACCATTTTCTATTAAAGCTTCCACAATATCTCTATGTCCTTCATAAGCTGCATAATGAAGGACAGTCCACCCATTCTATTGAAATATAAAATATATCTTCATTACACACAACAAAGTATCAATATTATACATATTAGCTACACATACCTAAATCGTATACTTATATAGTACATGTACAATATGACTGTCATTACACTAGGTATGACTGTGATGTATATATATTGATGTTAGTGTAGTAATATTGAACAACTACATATAAATCTTTATATCTTCTATATAACTGTCTGTATAGGTATTACTACCAATAAAATCAGGTCAGCCAATACAAGATGTTTTATGTATAACATTAAAACAACAAATTTAAAGGACTATTAACAAAACACTAACACAAAAAATACTCTGAATAGAACATGTTGACAATAGATATACCAATGTAACAATAGTAAAAAAAAATAGTTAATTTGGTTCCTAAAATGATTAGGTTAATAGTTACAACAAAAAATGAACAATAAGAGCAGAAGTATAGAACATCCTAGCATTACAGTGTAAGAGCATTAGTGAGCTTTGAATAATTACATTCAAAGAAATCTGTAATTAACCTTGATGTGCGTGGGCTCATAGCGAGGGCTACTGTAGTCTGTCAGTGTGTGTGTGTGTGTTTGTGTGTGTGTGTGTGCTACCCAGGCAAGTGGCTTTGAACTGCTTTAACTCAGCAAACAAGGCACTAGTAGCCACCAAACTATAGAGGACAGTAGCAAAACTTCTGTACTTCTTAAGAATACTGCCAAAGGAGCGTCAAATGAACAAAAAGCTTTGAAAGTCTGAAAACCTTTGAAAAAAAGCACAGCTTCAGTGAAGACTCAAGAATTCAATAAAACCTCCTGAATACAGCTTATGGCATTTTCCAACTTTTTAAAGTGAGAATTTTGGAAAAATTATTTCTTTGGAAAGTTATGACAATTTTACTAACTTTGGCAGTTATCTTTATCGATACATTGAGCACGAACTAAAAATACTAGCACCATAGCTGTCATTGGAGAATCACTGGGTTTTACTAAGAAGTTGGAAAGTATTGGGCCTTTTGTCATTAGAGTGCAAAGTACCCAGTAGACGCACTAAAAGGCAAAGCTTTTTCCCCTTTGATGAAGAGAAATGCTGAGTCATCGATAATCATCTTGCGCACATGTAAGATTACATCACTTGAGGAGAATAAGGAAGTCTCTGGATAATACCGCAGCGAGGTTAAGCACTTTAGTGCATTTCATTTATAACAGGATTCAGTTTTGTTTGACAGGGGAAAACAGTTTGTTAAAGCCTTTAAATGCACATGTACTATGTGTAGTCAACTATATGGCATATTACTATGTTTCATCTCATTTTGGATAGACAGAACTAATTTGTAAATGCTTTTAACTGTACATGTGTAGTATACTACTGTCACTCATGGACATAACATAAGATATATTAACAAAGAAATAACTTCTCTCGTGTACATTATATTATATATTATATACAGGGGGCAAAAATAATTGAATGACTCCTTATATTACTTGTAATAGTTAAATATTTGTAAAACCACATGCACATTTCCACTTAAAGCATTTAAAACATTACAACTGCACACTATTTTCAGTGTAATCCCTTTTTAGCTGTATAATAACTGTTTATATCTAGTCTCCTTAATTTTATCCATTAACCTAAAGTCCCTACTTTTTAGTTATGCATGGAGGCAAGCCAACTAATGAATACAAAAAAATAAAATATTACTTAAAAAAGAAGGCATGTCCTACAGAGATGTAGAGAAAAGTTCATGTTCCCAAGTCAACAGTTATTGATGTTTGGATTTGATATAATGAAATGTATAGTACTAAAATTAAGTAAAATTCCAGGTAGACAATTGTCTTCAATACCAAGACAAATAGACTATAAACTAGGATGCCTCTGCAAAAACATACTTAACTGCTCCTCCACTTTGGCTTGCCTGCAAGATGCCCATGTATCTTAACAAGTACAATTAAGTCTCAATTGGCATCTTCTAGGCTAAGGGCTGCGTTGCCAGATAGAAGCCCCTATATTAACACTACACCATTGGCAGTTCCACCTTCAATTCACTCAAGAATAATTATAATGACTGGACCAGAGATGATTAAATGAAAATAAATATGGAGTGATGAGAGTAAATTCAATCTAATTAGAATCAATGAAAGGACATACATCAGGCAATTAGTGTCAGAGGAGTTCAGAGATGAGCTTGTATATATTCAAAGAAAATATTTTAAGATTGCTGTCACATTAATGAAAAGAATATAAAATTAATGAAACTAACTTACCAAAAAATCTCTACTATTTACATCTTCCCCCTTTGAGATAGCTTCTTTTACACCTGACAAATCCCCTTTCTTAACTGATTTAATCTATAGCAAAACGAATAAACACTTATTATAGTAATTAAAGTATCTATAACAAAAAAACTTTTGAATAAACATGATCAGAAACTTGTTAAATGATTTACTTATTATAAATGACAATAAAAAATTAAAACCTTTATTATCTATCTTGCATTCTAAAAGATTGTACAAGAATATAAATTCTCCCATAATATTTTAGTGAAGCTGATATAGCAATGAACAACTAGCAATAGCTTAACATTGAGGACAAGAAAAAATAATGTTAGTTCAGAGTGTTTTTTCAAATCACTTCAAGCTAATTACTTCAACCAAAGTTGAAGCACTTGCAGTTAAGTAAATTGGTTACAATATACACAGAGGTCAAACTATGTCATTTAATTTCACTATTCACCTTTGATAATCCATTTAACATAAAAAAAACTTTGTAAGTGGACATACGAATATACAAATTATAACAGTTAATTTGTCCAAAACAATTTTAAACCTGTCTATCATGGTTCAAATGTTAGGAAAAAAAGGCTTCTTGCTTTAAATCTAAGCATGTATTGTGTCCCCTAGAATTTAAATTTAACAAAGCAGTAGTCATAACTTGCAATGCTTTTACAGAGCAATTTTAAAAGAAATGTTATTCACTACAAAATACTATTGTGTCTAATTTTCCCTAAGTGGTTATTGACTTTTCCACAATGTTGCTAATTATTAACATTAACCACTCCTACATAAATTTTTATCAAACAGAAGCTATAATACAGCTTCATCCCTCAACGTTAGGTTTGTAGGTTTGAGACAAACACTTTACATGTAAAATGATTATGTTTAAAAATTTTCTCCTTCTATCCTATTCTATAGTTTTATTAATGAAAAGTGTGCTAACACAAAGCATCATATTACAATCACCATGATTTCATGTTATTAACAACCTTCCTTGTATTAATAAATGCATTAGCTCAATAAGGCAGCAATGTGACATGAGTCAACTTAAACTGAGACTGACTTCGTTTAAAGTAGTGGCTTTGTTCTGCATGTATATTTTTAGAGGCACATCAAACATTTTATTAATCTGTTTACTATTTATTACTTCATATTGCAATGTCTTTTAGGAAAGACTCCAAAAGACAAAAAAATTGACAAGTAGTAAAAGTTAACAAGAGGATTGATGAACAAATGCAAATATAAATAAACACCTATTGTTTTACTAATTCAAAAGTATTACAGTGTAAATAAATATCCTATACTCTGTCTGAGTTGAGAAGAGCCCTTCATGGTGTTTTATGCATGGATGTAAGGTGAGGTATTCCCTTTCCTATTAAATGCAATTAGCGCTGAAGTACATTTTAAGTTTATTCATTGTTTGTTCACGTGCATATCATGCGAGCACACCAAGTTTTCTCTCGTGTTTGTGAAGATGCCTAAGAAAAGAGACTGAGATCACATACAAAGGAAGTTGCTGCGAGTGTCTATGACTATTTGAAGAACTCAGCAGGCGTAAACAGACTCGAGATCTCTGAAAAAACGCCTGTTAGTTGATGATTTTGATCGTGAAGCCATCAGACGAAAAATCTACTACATCTATCAGGCATTCTCAGTCTTCCTTCTTCGTTGAAACTTTATTTTCATAACCTTGGTGGCTTTATAGCTGCCTTAAATCGCAAAAGACAATATCTGGTTATTATTTTAATAATAATAATATAACATCTGCTCATAATTCTAATTAGAATTGTAATTTAGAATTTTCACGTGACAGATGGCTGACTTCTCAAGGCGAAAATTGTTATTTATTAAATCCTCGAAGGTGCGAGTATGTCGAAGGTATACCATTGAAAATGTATGGAGGTTTCTAGTTTGCTACTTTCTCGTGGCACTAGAGAGCCAAATTTTATATATAAAATGCGCGTTTGCAAGCTGAATCGATTGGTGCAAGTCCCATGTCGATAGCACGTAAAACGGCAAAGTTATTTACATGTCTGGGTGGCTCTTCTAAACTCAGACAGAGTATACTATAGAATTGAAAGCATTGGGCATTAAAGAGGCTGCCACAAATAAATTTGCCATATTCTCTAGATCAACATGTATCTATGTTATATTAAGGAGTTTTAAATTTTGGTCATTGGTCTTATAGAGGAGTCAAATATGTACTAATTTACTACGTCTACCTGTGCCTTGCATATTATTAAATAATATATATCTATGCATAAAGATAATTATAGAAAGAAGATGAGCTTACCAATGCCATGATAACAACTAATGCGTAGATACAAAGACAGTAAACGCTATGTTACTTCCAACCGATGTCCAAAAGACACGGATCACTAGAGCCCTGAAAGTTCTCTGAGCTAGCTTGCATTAAGGTGACGTATGTGTGGAGGAGGGTCTACAAAGTTGTCATAGTGGTTATGAAATTGGTAAAATTTGATAAAACTTCAAGCATCGCTTATGGAAGCTTGTGTAAACACTTCAGTTAGCTTGGATTGAAAAATTCTAGACCATACAATAACTTGCAAATATTAATTTTGTAAATAATAATTTGGTATAATTTTTAACAGATTTGCTGATAAGATTCTATACCTATCTTGAAACTATTAAGATGGACACTATGACATACTGCAGATTGCATTGGAAAACAACATAGGCAAAAATTTGATTGATATGGCAGCTATGTGCAAGATTATTAATCACCAAGATGTGCAAGATTATTAATCAGAGCTAATGCGATTTATTTGCACTACTATCAAATTTACTATTTGTAATGTTTTAGCATCTATTTGTATGTCCTAAATACAGTGGTAAACTACCTTGAAACATGGTACTAACGTGGTACTAACATGGTGCCCACTTGTATGTACCAGTAAATACTGGCATTCTGCAGCACATATACCAAAACTAGTGATTCATATATAATAATACATTATTATGTTATATTTCCAATAGTATTCATGGTTCTGTACTACCATGCTAACTGCTGGGTGTTGCTAGTATCTAATAGTACTGACTGTTGATATCTACAATACTATAAATACTAATTACTTGGTCTTTCTGGTGTCCAAATGCTCACATTTTATTTTCTACTGCTGCTTATTAATTTGTTAAATTTGTCCACTTGTTTGTTTCATTATTTGGACCAAAACATGTTTATCTTGGACTCAGATCCTTATAACAATACAGTAGCAACTTGTGACAATAACAATACTTGCCCCTAAAGTAGATTTAATTGTATATACAATATGTATGAATGCTTTGATTTTTGGAGTTTTATAAATAACAGAAATGTAATGCAACTGTACCAACGGACAGTATCGTGTTCTTAGCTTTAACTTAACAGAAAGCATATCATAAATAACAAAATACAGAACTTAAATAGACCAAAGTACAATAGACAAAGTAAGGTAACCACATGACAAAGAAGTGCAAAGTAAATATGACAAGATCTAATTAACACACATACACTACTTAACAAGTCATTCAGTAAGACAAATACTGATTAACAGGACATTCAGTAGTACAATGAACAAGGTGAAGTGTTGAGTGAACTCTGTTACAGAAACATAGGATAATAATATGATGAGTATGTATACCACTATATAGTATTAATGTTTACATGATTGTAAGTGCCATTCATCAGTATATTTGTTCAGTACTAACTATATTACTATATATATATCAAGATAATATAGTACATGGAATATACTTAGAAGATCAAGATTAGTTAAGGTAACTATAATGATTATGAATCCATGACAATAAATAATACTGTTTTATTCCACTTAGAACATTTCAACCTCAATGATAGTAAAGTCATAGACAGTGTTTTCCTAGGTATGAGATGTTATTAACAAAGTAAGAATACTATTATAGTTTTGGGCTTTAAATATATAAGTACATGTACATTAATAATATGTATGAAGATATAAATAAAGTATTTAGCAAACCTGATGTACATCATTTCATATCATCATCATCAATAAACAAAACAGTTTATAGTATATATTAATAGATGATTCAGAAGTGACCATGTATTAACTACAGTAATAGTTGTAAATGATTACTACTAGTAATGTACTTTATAGTTCAATAACTATTCCAGTTCAATTCATGAGCTTATTCACTTCTGAGATTTCTAATACTCTATTATATACTATATTATATATATATATTATACTATTATATTATGTTGTGTTATACTATATTGTGCTATTATATACCACACACATATATTATTCTCAAATCTAATGCATTAACACATCTATTTTTATATACAAAATATAAAAATGACAGGCAGAATGACACATGTACACATATACACATTCTCACATCACTTTACTCAATTGTTGAATTTAAACATCAGCTAAAATAAAAGCATGACATATTTTTGTAAACAATACTTTTTTGACATTTTATTACATTTTTCTCAAAGTGACTCTCTTGATGAAAGAACAGAATTGTGGTTGATGTAATCTGACAAACCTGAAGCTTCTGTTACAATTATTTGTCAAAATTTGAGAGATGATGTTGAAAAAAAGAAAACAAAAAGAAACACAACAAAATAAGGAAATTGTTCAAAAAGAAAGAAGATAATAACTAATTTATATCTCAACACAGTTCATGATATAAATACATTAACTATCAGAACGCCACAGTTTAATAGTTTTATCATTTTCTAAAGCTCCAGATGCAATCATATTTTGTGTTGGATGACAGGCAGTACAGAGTACAACATCTAAAGGAAGAAATAAAAACAAACAAACATATTATTATAATAATCATAAAATTATTAAAACTGTAGATACAGATGTATAGTCATTCAATAGTTATACACTACAATAGTACAGTAAGAATTATAATACAAATTATATTCTATTCACACTAATTTTGGTCTTGTAAATCATTGTAATAACTTCATAGGAAACCAAACTAATGGTAGAAAAACATTAGTCAACTCAATGTGACCAGACTATAGTAATGAATGAATAATGATAGTTAAAGTATAAATGAAGTAATAAAGTTATAATTAAAAAAAACATCCTATAATTGTTTTGGAAGAAACTGACTTCACAGTGATACACTGATTAGAGCTATAAAGATGGCTTAATTAGCAGTATACTATAGCGTCTGTGGAAGACTGTAGCTAAAGAATGCTGACAGAGAAGCAAGCTAGCTTAAATGTTGTTATGATGCTCATGGTTAGGGTTAAAAAAACTCTTTGTTGATATGTGTAGGCGGTTAAAGGAAGTTCATTCCTTAGTTTTATTCATTCCTTACTTTCAAAAGTAAAATGCAGTATACTATAGTGTCTGTTACAAATATAGTTAACATAGGTCCAAAATGATTATAGAAATGTGTGTGCTAGGCATTAAAAATGTAAGTACCGAGGGTATCATTATCACATGATTCTTATCATAATAAATATAATTTTTATACAGAAACACACACACACAGATAAATACGCATGTATATATGTCTATAATAAGTATTTGGGTTGCTAACCAGTATGGCCTTCTAATTTTTGGACTATTTCTTTTGTTTGTAGGTTCCAAAGATAAACCATATTGTCTTCAGATCCACTAACTATCCACTAGATAAACATCATCATCATCATATTGTAATTGTTTTACATAGAAAACTTACCTTTCCGCCAGTGACTGAAAAATTTGCAAATACACAATATTTTTCATTTTTGTGTCCTGTATAAGTCTTTAAACACTGTACAAGAAATAATAGTCTAATGACAACACGTAACATTAATATTGTAATAAACTATGGAAATACACAAGTCTAAATAATTATGTAGTATGGATAAGGTATATGTATCAAATACTTATGACACTATTGGGTATGGGTAAAATAAATGTATTCAAATAGTATGACACTATTACTAACTACTTGTTCAGTTCTGCTTACCTTTGATTTACTAAAGTCCCATAATTTAAGAGTACTATAAAATGTTAACATATAATATCTATATTATATGATATAGCTAATGTTACCTGTCTAATGTGGCTGCAAGAATGTATTTACCATTGGAGAGAATTTGACAAAAGAGACGGGAGGGATTTTCATCATCTGAAAACATACACACACATCAGTATAGAAATAAGATAACTACTAAAGTAGAGACTTACCTACAAGAGTTTTTTAGACATTGGCCAGAAGCTGTGTCCCATATTCGACTGTAACAGTTAAAAGACATTTATGTCACATGTAATATAATATAGCAATATTATTTTAAATACAAAACATTTACTATACATTACCAATTGAACAAGTTGATTTAAAGAGCTTACCATAATCCATCATAACTACTTGAAACAATAAGTGAGCCATCTCTATTAAAATGTACAGCAGAGACAGGATCTGAATGTGCAGGTAATGTCCGTAAACATTTACCAGTCTTTACATCCCATATACATACACTCTCATCAAACTAAAGAAAATATAGAAAACCACATCTGTCATGTACATAAAATGAGTATATCTAATACATATATAATTGTAAATTAATAAAACTGTCTTGTTAGTATTCAGTGATAGTAATGCTGCAAGTAGTTAAGTGTATTTTATACTGGAATGGTACATGATAAAAATAGTAAGAGGGAAGGAACATGGATTGCCAATGAGTTAATGAGATGACCAGTTGTATTCTCACAGTTTATAAAAAAGCTGATATGTATTTAATGCATAATTGTCATTTTATTAATAGCATAATTACGAGAGACTCAAGCTTTAGTTTGTTTTAATGAAAACAACTTGTTCAGTTATATATGTCTGTTGCTATGAGAATACTACCAAATTTGTTCATTAACGTGTGGGTGACTCAATCTTCCCTCAATCAACTACTCCTGTTGACTCTAATATTGTAATTAACTAACATGTACAATTATGTAATAACATGTAAATACATGTAGCTTAGAGGGTAGATACTTCCAACATGGATAAATTTACTATACAGTCAAAACAAATAGGGTGTCCCATATCATACATTAACTTACAGATCCTGATACAATCAAATTAGATTGAGGATTGAAGTTACAACAGAAGACAAAGTTTGTATGTCCTCTTAAAGCTTTCAAACAACGACCCTATCAAGAATAAAAATACATATTATATCGTGTAACCAATATCAACATCATTGGCAATGTGGTAACTTATTTTTAATGTATTGTTCACAACAACACAAGAAGCACACTTAACCATATATCCTATTTTGTGTATAGACAAGTAATAATGATTGAATATAGTTCCTTGATCATAGTAACTACAGGCATAGATCAAATGCTAATACAGAAAACAGGTCTTCAAAGACATAATTTGTCAAATAAAAAAAAATAAGTTTTATGACTAGAATCTAAGTAAGAAGATAATACATTATAATGATATCCTTACAGTTGCTGCTTCCCATAGTCTTAATGTCTTATCATCTGATGCAGACACCAAATATCTGGAATCATGTGACCAAGCAACATCAGAGATCCCTTGTTTATGACCTGTAATTGTTCTCTCAAATTTGCCATCATATGCTCCCCATATTTTCACAGACTTATCAGCAGCTACATATTATAAAATAATAATAGTATATTAGTATATAGAGACTAGTATTTTATACTAATACTGATACTACCAAATGTAGTATAATTATGGTTAATAATTTAATGTCATTAAATTTATAAATTAATGACATTTTGTTAACTTCATTAGAAAGATCTGTGCAAGTGTGTGTCCTAATGTTTCATTCACTTATTATTATGTCAATGTTTGTAATATTAATATAAAATATTATAAAAATATGTTTCTTCTGTGTACTAATGTTTCATTCACTTATTATTATGTCAATGTTTGTAATAAATATAAAATATGATAAAAATTATGTTTTCTGTGTACTAGTTTTAGACGTAATCACAGAAATTGACACCACCAAACATATTTATGCTCATCAGACATTGGGCAAGCTTTTATTGAAGTGCTTTAAGCACAACTTTAAGCATTCATAAAAGGGCTTAAGCACAAGTATTTATGCTTTTAAAAAATAAATGCTTGAGCCTTGAAGTACAAGCATTTTTGACTTGAAGAGTCTCCTAACAGCGTTTATATTTGGTTTTAAAAAATGCAATAAGTATTAATACTATAAAGTGCTTAAAGACAAGTATAAACATAAATGCTTATACATACTAAATGCTTGAAAGCACCTCCAAGCATTCCAAAAATGTCCTTAATGTGTTTTCAAGCACAAGCACTCAAATGCTGTCTGATCATCAAAGGCAACATTTAGTTTGATAAAACTGACAGTCTTTCAAATTTAGTACTAAAATTATCACAAAAGAGGTCATCTATCAAATTTGGAAATAGTTGTCATGGTGATTCAGTAAAAGTTCTAATGGAAAACAATTCAATTTACTTCTATGAAAACTATTCCTTTATCTTATCTCAAACTATTTACTGAAGTTGCAGCTGTTCAAAACATTTCTTATGCACTGTATATGTTATTTGAAATTTTTCTTGTTTGGTTAAAGAGACCCTTTTCATGGCATTATCAGTGAAAAATAGGACCTACCTCTTTATTAAAAGTACTAATAGTTAATAGGTCATAATATAGGATTTATAATATCTAGAATTTAACAAGTACCAAATCCATAGTTTTAAAAATTGGTAAATTATAGCATTAAAATAATTATTAAAATGACGTACAAAGTAAAGCCAAATAGATATTATTTATTAAATGTAGTATAGACAAATGTAGTATCTACATTTCAAATCTTTATTAATAAGTGTACAAAGTTAGCATCAGATTGTGTGTCACAATGTGTATAACTTACAGGAACTCGCTAACACTGTCCATCAGGACTAAATTTAACAGCAGAGACTGCTTTAGAGTGTCCAACTAATGTAAATTTAAGACTATAGTTTGGTTTGCTAGCCTAAAGGAAAAATACACAATAAAATTATTAAATGAAACTAAATTAATACGTTTGGGAGTTACTAACTGACAAAGAATTTGTGAACAATTATACATTTAACACTACTAGTTAACACAGGTATTGATATAACAGAGTTGATCAAATCAACTTAAATGTAACTATATCTTCAACACAAATTATAGGTTGTAGTAAAATCTTTAAGGTTAAATTTAACAGCACATTTATACTTTGTAAATAGTCATAACAACTATAGAAATATACATGACTTTATGCTAACATAGCCGAAATAAACTCAAATGATAGGTCATAAAATATAATACATGTTACAAGTTAAATACTTAACTATGTCATAATGTGATACAACATATAATAGTCAAAAAAAACAATACTCTGATACACAAATACTATTATACAGTTCAAGGGAAACACATTCTAAATATATTTATATTATCTGATAAGAGTACATCTGATTTTTGTTGACATCATATTCACATATATACTAAATTGGTCCATTCAATTGAAGAATATTTATCAATGTTTTATTCCAATGTCATTAAAACTTTTAACAGATATTAAAATTAAAAAAGGGCTAATATTGACACATACTAGTCTAATATTTTTGACAATAAAATTGTATCTTGCCTGTTCTATCAAGATGAGTTGATAACACATGGTTTATCCAAACACTCCAATTAATGCTCAAACATACCTTACTAGCAGGCGTGCCTTTTGTAGTGGCCTGTGTACTGGTAACTTGGTCTACAGACCCTTCAGACGTTCGCGATGTTGGAGGTTCTTCAGTCATTACGTTTACAGCTTACAATTGGAGGCCACAACAGACTCAGCGGGTAGAAAACTGGAATACACGGGGTTAATAAATAGAAGCACCTAGCAACAATTAATTAACCCCTTAACAACATACAGTGGCAGTGTGGTACAATTAGTGCTAAATTTAGCACATGAGCAAGACTTTTAACATCAATTTAGCACTAGAAATTATTTAGCACTTTTTTAGCACATTTTAAAAAAAAATGTTTAGAACGTTTTTTAGCACTATGTCTAAAGTCTGTCCAACTGTGCAATGAGTAATTATATTCATGGTATTATATACTGCAATACAGCAATGATAATATTCATCCAATACTAAAAACTTTAAGTCTCTAAGTCCAGCTGCAAACTTCAGTGACATCAGTATGCAAGTTCATGCTGAAAGGCTATTCTCAGCTGTTACGCTCATAAAGAGCAAGTCACGAAATCAAATCTAAATACAGACATAGTCACTGATCTTTAGTTGACAAAGGAGGGTGTGAAAGACTTATCTCCTACAGAGGATTGTACAAAACTTTGCCCTCCATGATTGAACTAATGAGCTCACAGAACCTATACAACTAAGTAAACTTGATTAGTATTATTTCTGGAAAAAAATTATTTTAGACATTTGGGTGGGGTATTTAGCATTTTTTTTGAATGACTATCTAGCATAATTTTGAATGACTATCTAGCATAATTTTGATCACACCATCTGGCAACATATAACAAGTAATGAATATTATTGATATAATAATCATAATATGTGAAGTAAAACAAATTTCATTATGAAAACTAATGAGACTACATAATAATCGGTTTCCAAAAAAGTGAAGATATTTACTGTGCTAATGCACTTATTAATCTTGAGCAGCCTCAAAAAATTCCATAGTGCAATGTCTTTGAAGTGTATTATTATCAGTTGGTTCATCTGATGTATCATCAAGAGGATCAACAGCCTATAAAAAACAATGATACTAATAACTTGAGTATTAAAAAACTACTATAGCACAGATACAGTGTATATAGCTATATTTAACCTTTATTTCCCTATATAGCTGGATGTATTTACCTTGAAGTCGAGGAGAAGTTACGTTGGTCAAGTTGATAAGTTGTAAGTCTAATTTCACTTCCACTTCTCCTCCAGGAGGTTTATATCGACAACGAATGAAAAAAGGACTAACATTTTTCCACTCAAGTCCAACATTTTTAAGTTTCTTCATGATTTCTATCAATAAAGTATTGTTTAATTCCGTTTACAACTTGAGAAATAATTGTAACATACTGTTATGATACCTCCGTTACTAAAACACATGATAAAAAATTATGGCCATTTAATGTATGATGTGCAATGAGGAGAATTATAAAGCAAATTCTATAACAGGTAGCTATCAACACATGTACGTGTATCTTTGGGTGTAAATAACTAGTCTTGTACTACTTAAATTTTGTAGAAGACAGTAACAGTTTATTAACAGTAACACATAATAAATGTATAATTATTTTAACCCTATAATACATTATATTGTATACCTGCATTATGTTCTGTGGATGTGACTGGACCGTATACCAAGATGCCATTTAGGTCTTTTGTAAGAACGTGGTAGCTTTATAGGGATATCTGATTCACAACGGGTGATCGAGATGTCTGCTTTGGGAAACTACCTATAAAGATAACCCAAACATACCACTAATGGTATAATACAATGGAACACTATCAAATGAATACTATATATCTTACATAGCTAATGATGTTTGTGCTCTTCAGTATTGATAAGAGACACAATGTTTTCTTTGACAATTTTAAATACATTCTGTATTGCCTACCATTTTTTCCTGGAGATGTAGGTTGATTAATGTCCTTACTCTCAGATAGAGTCAATGTTTCTCATAATAAAAGATGAGGAAGGTGGACTTGTAGCATAGACATCTTCACTGGTTTATCAAGTGACTCAGTTTGTGATAGTAGCACTCTATAAAAGCAGTATAATGTAGTATATGTAGTATAATGTAGTATAGGAATTAACATAATTATAGATATAATGAATGCCAATTATCTTAACAGGTGACCAATTTCTTGTTATCTCATATGTTGTAATACAATACAACCTAACCTAGACCTGTTATATGATATTTCCTACAAATATTCCTACAAACATAGACATATCACCTGTTATCCTAATTCATATATCATAGAACTGTTATCCTGTACTAATTAATATATCATATACTGTTATCTGTAATAATTCATATCATATACCTGTTATACTAATTTATATATATACTGTTATCCTGTTACTAATTATATTCATATAATTCATATATCATATCTGTATATACATATTATATACCTGTTCCTGTACTATAAATTCATATATCATATACCTGTTATCTTGTACTAATTCATATATCATATACCTGTTTCTTGTACTAATTCATGCATATACCTTGTTCTCTTGTCCTCTATATCTACCTGGTTGTCCTACTATTCATATGCTACAGCTAAATGAGTCCTCTTCTTCCACTTCTGATAGCTGCTATGACTTCACTAGATTAAGTGACTGATAATTCTGACATACTTCAGCTAATACAGCTGAATCAATCTGGTGTGTAATCATTGGTGTCATATCGACCTGTCATGAAATACAGGTATACTTACAGTTAGTTTAATTGTTAAGTATAAACAAAACATTTAAGGTATAATTATGTATGATATAGTAAGGTATGACTCAGTGTATTTAGCATGAACCAATGTATGATAGTAGGTATACTATATAAATTTGATATTTAATAGTAAATGTGTTGTTATGTATACCTGGTAATGGAAATAGATATTGTGGTAAGTCAGTATTAAACCATGTGTGTTCTCTGATTTGTTGAATAGTAATCCTTCGAACTGGATTGACCTGAAAACATTAATAATATAGATAATTATAGTATGAAAAAATGTAATTATTTTACCTGTAAGCATAATTACATTGTATCATGTAGTAAAACCTACATGTACATGTACATGTACAAGGTTGGTTGTAATTCTAGTTCTAATTCTACTTGTAATTATTTGTAGCTCTATTTGCAATTGTAACATTTAATTGTAATTCTAATGGAAATTGTAAAGTTATTGTTAACTTTTATTAAAAACATTGTAAAACAAGTAGTCAGATAAAGACTTTTTAGTCAAGCAGACAAATCTTGAACCCAAAAGGAGTTTGTTTCTTATATGAAAACTATAAAGATTACTTGTTTTTAAAAAATAACTCATGTGAATTTAGTGACCTAATTAACTACTGAATTGAATGATAGACTTTTAACTAATTCATATTATAATTATTAGATACATAATATTGTAATGTACCTGTAACATTGTGAACAATAGATCAGATGCTCCTTTACTGAGATGAGGTGGAAGATAGAATTGACCAGACTTAATTTTACGAAACAACATTGAGATACTGGCATCTTCAAAAGGTAGGTGTACCACAATAAAGCATACAAAATAATACCACAACTCCATACATCAACTTCAGGACCTAGAAGTTAAAAAAATGCATTAGCAAAGCACGCTTTAATGATTGACAATCCATTTACTAAGACTAATGAAAATACAACAAGTATTGAACTATTGAACTATAGTAATTATAATATTTATTGTACTACTTACCAGCATAGAGTTTTCCTGATACAACTTTGGAGCAGCATAGTTTGGACTGCCACAACTTGTTCTTAAAAATTTCACCATCTTTCATTAAGTTAGAGAGACCAAAATCAGCAATCTTTACTATTATGTTATAAGATTAATTCTACATATATTAGTTAAGTATTGTTCAGAGTACTATAGAGGATAAGTTGCATGAGGGGTGTGGGTTGAGATGTTCATACAGCATGAAGCAAAGCTAAGTGTGCTATGATCAATGAGACCACACATTGTGTGCTACATATTTCATTATATCATGAGAATAGAATGATGCTTTAAATTACTCATATTAATGTTTGAACAGATTAACAGTGCTTGACAAAGCTACAGAGATGTATGACAATTGTTTTTAAGGATTTGTGATAGATGTATGTGGTACAAAATAACAGATCAGTCATAAAATGACCACACCCACAGTGATCTATGTGTTTTCATATAGTACAGTCAGCTCAATATGGCATACATAGCTCTGTCAGTACTTTTAATAAAACCATGCATTATACTATCATTACTGTAATGCGAGCACAGTTACATGTACTCCATACGTCCTCCATTCAAACTACATGTATTATATAGAGGCACTAGATATGTTGTAGACTTACCTGTTTATGAGTCCAACAAAAGGTTCTCAGGTTTTAAGTCACGATGAACTACTTTATGTCTAAAGAATTAAAAGATAACAGTATGTACAATATCATATATATATATTGAAAGTTAAAATATAATTATTATCATGAAACTATAAAGATGCCTTCTACTATATATATACATTATAATGGTAGTATATATAATGTTATAAGACAATGAAGAGAAACTCTGACCTATGACAATAGTCAACTCCTGAGACAATCTGTTGGAAAAACAGTCCTGGCATCATCCTCCTACTCTTACCATGTTTTTACTATAAAAGGAGAACATATTATAAAAAATCATAAACACTAATAGTTTTTATTAAAATCATAAACACTAATAGTTTATTAAAATCATAAACACTAATAGTTTTATTAAAATCATGAAACACTAATAGTTTTATTAAAATCATAACACTAATAGTTTTATTAAAATCATAAACACTAATAGTTTTATTAAAATCATAAACACTAATAGCTTTATTAAAATCATAACACTAATAGTTTTATTAAAATCATAAACACTAATAGCTTTATTAAAATCATAAACACTAATAGTTTTTATTAAAATCATAACACTAATGCTTTATTAAAAATCATAAAACACTAATAGTTTTATTAAAAGAAAGATTAAACAACATTTTAAGTACACAAAACATAATCACTTGTGAGTAAATTTTTGGCATCCATGTTACAAACTTTAAATTATAGGATTATTGTACATGGTATCATGATAAAGCCATATATGAACTTTATTAATATGACATAACCATATGTGACCTGTTTTGTAATAAGGGGACTACTTCTGTTAAAATGTCTTAAAAACAGTTTATTATATATACAGTTACTATATCTACATATATATATATATATATATAGTTGTATATATACAACTATTTATGGTAACTGTATGTATACAAACTGTTTTTGAGATATTTTAAGGTCAGAAATGTGATTGTATCAGAGTCATTGGTTGTAACTGCAGAACATTCTTTTGTCATTTATATTGTTAAAAATATAGAATTATTTCTTTCTAAAGGAGTGACTTGACTCTAAAAGAAAATTGTTGGCAAGTTTTATTATCTAATAAACTAAATGAATCATGAAATGCAACAGGCAGAGAGAGAAAGTTTTAATTCACTTACTAAAAGTTAAAAAGATAATATCATATCATGTTACCAACAAAACTCTTTATTTGACCAATCAATTATACTCACAGCACATTTCATATATGGCTTCAATCACACAACATTTATATCATGGATAGGTATTGTTTCTTCGTGTTCTTTAAGGCTACACCCTCAAAAAATAAGAACATTTTTAACTATTTACAATAAACCACGCCTATTCAACTACAACATGTATAATAGACAATTGACTAAGTAAGAATGTATGTTTATACCAATATATCAAACAGTTTCTCCTCCTGGCACAAACTCCATTATCATGAATATGTCTTTAGGAGTAGTAATAACTTCATAGAGTTTGATAATATGAGGATGACGAAATAACTTGAGAATCTGAATTTCCCGTCTGTAGAAGGAGTTTATATAATAGTGATAAGGAATTGTAATTATAGAATGTATCCTAAAAATTTCATTAAACACGAGTTCAGCTGTTTATAGATGTGATCATGTATTATGTGGTTTTCCAATATATATTATACATGTAATGTACAATATACATGTACATGTATAATGTATCAAGTATAATGTATAATGTGCATGTACATGTAATATTGTACATGTTCATGTATAAGTACCTGCATGTACATGTTGGCTTCAGTAATAAACACACAGAGTAGGAGATGGATAACAATAATTCATAACTCACGTAATCTTATCTGCTACATCTAAGCTTGATATTTGCTTCTGTTAAGAATCTTAACAGCCACTTTTGTGTCCAGTTAATTCATGAAGAGCAGTTTTCACTTTACCAAATGTACCTACACCTAATGTCTCACCAAGAATATATCTAAAATGAATAATGATATGTATGATCAGACAACAAGCTTAGTATACTGTAGAATTAATATATTGTCCATATATATGGGGAGTTGGGTTAAGCTGGGAGGAGAGGAAATTGTCAAAACAACCTTTTTAGATTGAAGGAGTGGCTCTATCTAGTTCTATTGAAAGAACACATATTTGTCTACGTTCAAACTACTATCCAATATGTATTTGAACTAAATTCAAGAACAATACTTGATAGTAAGTAAGTGTGTAAAGTTTACACGTAAAATGAGTTACTGGAAAGTGGAAACAAGCGCATTAACACAGAGTAAGCGGTGGAATTGATCACATACGTAACATACCATGCTATGTATGACCTGAGATAGAAACTACCTTCCAATTTTAAGCTGTCTACCTTTAGCAGGAGAAGGATCAGCCATAGCTTAGCTATTAATTTTTTTAAAGTCCAATAGTTCAATATAGGTGTGGCAGTTACGAATGTAATTACCTTCACGTGGAATGGCGGCTGGATCGATTGGTAGACATTCAACTAGACAAGTGATTGTCTTGATTGATATGGATGTTTCTACGTGCAAGTTCGAGAAAAGACTTCATCCAGAATTGGTGGGTCAACCTTGTGCTATTGTACAATATAATCAATGGCGTGGAGGAGGTTAGTGAATTTATGAGTGAAGTCTTTCATGTACAAATACAAGACCTGTATGTATTTTTTAATTAACAGTGTAAATAAAGAGATTGGAAGCTCATTTGGATTTGTAAATAATATACAGCCCATTAATAGAATTGTTATTGTTCATGTAATTGTAATTGGACTAGTGATATAAAGGCCTACCAACTTTGAATATGGTTAGTTTTGTGAACCAGACCTAACCCCTATGACTAAACAAATGATAGGGAATGGCTGTCACAACTACCATAGCCAAGTCTATACCTCCTGTAAAAATGACATATGAAAACCGTGTGATTAACACTTTATATATGAGAATAGTATCATGTAATTAAGTGCATGTTAATATGGTAAATGTTTTTATATGGTCAAACAAGTTTGTCTTGTCTTTCAATAGAAGATTTATAGATAGCAAAGTCAAATTTATATTTGACTAGAATAAATAAAAATATAGAGACAGCTATAGT
This sequence comes from Gigantopelta aegis, assembly GCF_016097555.1. Classification (NCBI taxonomy): domain Eukaryota; kingdom Metazoa; phylum Mollusca; class Gastropoda; order Neomphalida; family Peltospiridae; genus Gigantopelta; species Gigantopelta aegis. Next base: position 80,518 of record NW_024532769.1, read on the forward strand.
CAACAACTTGGGAATGTTTGCTTCACTTCCGTGTGAGTATCATTAACTATTATAGTCGTTAGTAGTTATTAGGTCCATATGCATACGAGGTCATATTCCAAGAAACATGCTTATCTTAAGTATACTCGTGAGCAAAGATTAGTAGAGACATTTCTTCAAGTCTCCACTTTTGTGTATATGTTTGTTAACAGTCTAGATGATCTCACAGGAGTAGTATTAAGCTTATAAAAGTGTATTTGTATATTATTTGCCTCTACGTTACAATTATATGATATTATTGTTTCTCTTATATCTTTAGTATTATAGCAGTTGACTATGAAGCTAGAAAAATATGGTGTTAGTAGAACGTTAAAAGTGATGAAGCCAAGGAAAAATGTCCCAATATACAAAATGGCTAGGGTTCCTGAGAAACGTGGTAAAGCCGATCTAACAAACTATCGTAAAGCACGTGCTGAAGTCATGAAAGTGATGTCTAGTTTACATCAGTTATTGAGAAAGCTAGTATCGATGAAGCTTACTTAGATTTAACAGATCGTGTGAAAGACTATATGATAAAATGACTAACAGAGAAATAGTTTTTGACTGATCTTCCATCAACTCATGTAGCTGGATATGATTTGTCTATTACTGAACCTGATAGTCTTATATGTAGTGATGATGAAGGTGATAATAATGATGATAATCTAATAGAGAAAGAACAGTCATTTCAAGTGTCATCTGATTTTCCTGAATGTGTCAATGTGATGTAATGATGTGTCAAGATCTAATCATCTACTATACTACATTGTGATGGACTTCAGTCTGATGGTAAGTATGAGTCTGATTCTAATCATAATAAGTGAAATGTTACCTTTAAAATTTTTCCTTATCATGAGTTAAAAAAACAGACAAGAATCTAGAAGTTTTCTGCTCTGTAATTGTACATATCAATTAGGACACATCAATAGAAGTATTTGTATTTGTATTTCAATACAATATTGTAAACAATATTTGATCCCTCATGTACATATGATCTTGGAGAGTGTATTAGATGTATATGATCAAAGCTTTTAGGTTTTTATAAGTTAATAAAATGCCTTTTCATCTTCACTGTGACTTTGAAACTCAATTTTAGAAAAGTCTAGACTTTACAAAAGAAACATTACATCAATACAATCAACAAAGTGATTTATTAGTTATAATCTCTGTTATTTTTAGATACTGATAATGTGACTAACAATGAACAAGATAATTTAGTTAGTGAAGCAGAGAAGGACAAAAATAAAGAAAAACATCGACAGGAGAACATCATTAAATGGCTAAAAGATGAGGGTACTTCAAGTGAAAAAATGTTTAGCTGTTGGTCTATACTGACTAATACAATACGACAAGCTATCTTGATCAACTTGGATTCACATGTTCTGGAGGAATATCTTATAACAAGGTCAATGGTACCTTTATTCATATGTATTAGTTTATTGTCATGTATAAAGATAATATATTATATGTAGTATAAGGATAAAGTACAAAGTGTTATCATTACTTGTCACTTTTACAGGTACTGGCAAGTTAGCACTGGTATGAATAAACCAAATCAACAAACAATTTTTCCTATGTCACAATTGACTCAGTGTTTCAGTGTTTCTTCGGATCCTTTCAAAAAAAGTGTAAGGCACTTTCATGATTTGTCTATATGGATAGTTTGTTTTTTTTGTAACAGGCGACATTTAGGTGGTAAGATGGGGGTCAACATGTTCAGACTCATTTAGGAATTAAATTTGTTTGGTGAACTACAACATTATCCTTGAAGACTCTTCAACAAGTTTGGATTAAAAACTGGGGTAAGATAATTGAAAAAACAGTTATACATATACATTTGTAGTGTGTTGGAGTTTTCTTGCTTCATATCAATTAAACTCTTTTTCGTGTTTATATCATACAACTCTTAGTTAGGGTCATTGAATGGTGGATGTATATGTAGGGACTTAACTTAGTTTTAATTGGTCCCTTAGTCTCAACCCTTACGGTTTCATTATAGTGATTATTAAAGTGATCTTATAATTTTGTTGTTTTTGTATGCAATTTTTTTAGTGCAATCTTATTTTCAATTAGAACATGCGTTGTATGATATTTGTAGTCGTGGTAATGTGATGAACAAGTTCAAATCGTACTATTACTAAGTCAATTGGTTGTGGGAAAAATTTTGTTGGACCAAACAAGTTAAAGACTGTTGAGGAAGTACGTTATTGTTATTATTATTAATGACTTGTTTGTAAACAACTTTTATAGGTACATCATTGGCTGGACCATTTAAGTGAAGAGTTGGTGGAGTAGACTAGAACAAGATTGATTGGAGGTAGAATATACTTCACACACACAGAACTTAGTACTTTTTAATTGAGTCATATTTACTACAACTAATGCCTTCATGATATTGCCCTACAAAATTATTATGAATGATTTTGTATATGTATTAAGAATTAAAGTATACTCCATGTCATTTTACATTGTCACTTATTAATACAAAAAGTTGATGTGAATAGACATTAGGCTCCCACTCTTTATTTTGTGGTCAAATGTTAAGCACTAATGTTTCTATTTCTTTATTATAGAACTCAAGAAGAGCACAATCAGTCACCGTTCACTTTTTTGCCTGAGGAGCTCCTTCACCTTTAGCTCGATCATTTTCAATATTATCATACGACTTGAATTCCATTGTTGCTGGCTCTTGGGCTGCTATGAAATAAAGGGCACACAATTGGTACAAAAATGGATGGCAGTACACCATTGAAGTGGTAATAACACTAAATCTTAAATTATTGTCAGTGTAAATTTATTACTCTATATAGGGTAGGAAGGGGGCAAGGTGGGGGGGGGCTGAAACCCCCCCTGATTTTGCACTCAAGACTATGTACACAATAACCTTTGACTGAAGTGGTTATTGTGTTCAATTTGTCTACATAACAATTAATAGAATGCAAACGCACTTTTTCAACCTTATGCCCGACTAAAAATTACTACAAGTACTATGACCCAAGAACGACTAAACATAGACATGCTGTTACATATACATAAGGACCATAGACTGATAACATAACTTATTAGAAATAGCTAAAGAGTTTGTTTCCTTTAACGACAGAATGAATTAATTTGTTTGATGATTTTTGATGTTTAATAAAAATAATGCAACTAAATATAAGGTCATCCCTCCCAACTTAAACTTAAACCTTAAACTTCATTCGTACCCCTTGTACAGTACTTTGTATGCCAGGCAATTGTGTTAACTATCTATTATATGTTCACTTACATTGTTATATGAGACAAACTAGCCATATCCATGTAATATTACAAAAGACTAAATATTCATTATGTTCTCCTTTAGTATGACTTAACAAAACATAAACAATTCTCTCAACTGATTATATGTTCATATTTCCATTTATTTTCTTATAGGACTACTGGTATTCTTAATATTAATATACATGCTAGTAAATTTAATCTCTTGTTCAAATGGACAGACAAAGTCCATTATTATCATTTGTATCATCTAAAACCTCCTACAAACAAAGACTCTGAAAAATAGTGAACGTTAATAGAACAACTATATCTTGTGTGGAAAATGAACGATCAGGTGGTTCTAATATACTTTGCCTTATAAACCTCAAGTTAAGGCAGTTTTCGTCTTTATGTTCTCACACTAATAGTATATGCAAATATCATCATCAAATAAAGGAGAGAGAAAAACAATCGTCAAATCACAACCTTTTTTACTCCACTTAAGCGAAAACAGAAGACGCTGGTTGTTTCTTTTTTTCTCCACCTGGTAGTAAAAAGTGATCAAGATGACTCACTTTATCTTCCTACTATACAAGATGAAGCTATATCTACTTCAATAAGTGCTGAATTAGAAGATGACTTTACATTGACTGTTTGTGCTGTATGTGGTGAAGAGATATTGATGTTAGTATTACAGGAACACATGGATTATCCATATAGCAGTAATTTACAAAGACTGCAAGCTGATAGTACATAGCAAGATGATATATTAACAACCTTAATTAAAAAAATATTATAAGATCTGATGTTATTTTTACTTGCATCTAAAAGAGAATAGAAATGGGGGTGTGGTCAAAAATTCAATATTGTCAAAATAAATTAATATTATTACAGCAAAATTTATAAAAATTTTCTAGAAAATAAATAAAGTGAAATGGTTGCTCTCAAGTATTTCAATAATAAAGTCAATAATTACTATTTTAAATTATCTTATTTAGCCAGGACAGCAAGCTCTCACTTTACACGCCATTGTTCAATTTTTTTTCCAGTGCAGTTACAACAGTCTTCCATGAATATGATGATGACATACTATTCTTCCAACATTCAAGACACCAATATATAATCCATTTCTTGTTCTCTTATAGGTCTCTGTATTAGGAATCTTCTTATGTTTTCAGGATTTAGACCTAGCTGTATTCAAACTCAAGCCATAGTTCATCATTTAACTAAAGAACAAAATAATTATGAAGTAAAATACATCACAGTATATTAGCATAATTCACCAATATGGCTCCAATCAGCACACTGAGCTTTAAATCCTAAACCCTCTATACAGCAAGCATCACACCCTTCATTGCCAGAAAATCAAATTATTTGTATTAGTGTAAAAAAAAAGGTATTACTTTATTACAGAGTATTCCATTAATTTATTTCAAAACTAAGATTCTTCTCTACTTTGAAGTTTCAGTGTTATAAAACTTAACACATTAAGGCTAATATTGGACTTTGGAAGGAATTGTTTCCAGTGTGGCCACTATTTATCATAATTTCACTTCCTAACCATAATCAGAACTGAAATAACTGATTTTTTCTTCCTATATATGAGCAAATATATTACTATGGTATTATAGACAGTACATTAGTTGACGATAACTATTGGTTTATGATCCTGCTGTGTACGAATCTTAAAAAAAACATTACTTTCAACTACTATTCATGCAACAATACAATACAGCAATTACAGGCAAAGCCATAGGATCACTTAGACACCAAGGATATCAGTCTTTATCAACAGTTATGTTAATGTACCTTCATGGCCACCTGTGTCATCAAATCTGGTAGTTCTGGATTGGTTGTACTTGAGCCATCTACAAAAAAAGAGAAGAATGAAGTCTATAAGTATCTTAGTGTTGTAGTTAACATGATTAATCTTCAGGAGCACAGAACCACTGTGTGACATTTTATGATATCATAGTTACTGCTATACTATGATTTAACAATAGTCTATTGACAGAGCTATAAATTTGAATATTACTAATAATTGTCTGAATTGTCTATATTAAAACAGAAAACTAGTAGTATATAGTATCGTCAGTATAGTATAGATATAAAACTATTATATAATGTTGTTCTTGTATAATAACAAAGATGTATAAAACAAAATGAAGGCAGCAAAAGTGAACATGGAACTCACCTGCATTAATATCCAGGCAGTCTTCTATGTTTTGCTTCGTCTCGTTAATGTCTTCCTTAGTTTTTCTTGGGTCTTTAGTACAGGACACATACAATCCATTAGCAGATAATTTATCAACACGAGCAGGAATGTATGGGTTCAAGCATAATTGACACTGAAAACCCAAAATAAAGTCAATGTCATTGTATGGTAGAACTGATGAAATGCTATAATAGTTTGCTTGATTACTTTCTGTATATTGAAGGCTTCTCTAGGAGAGACACCTGAATAACATACTTGTAACCAATGAAAGGAGTCAATAAGTAGACCACATCCAACCATTTGAATACGACAGTGTTATCAGCATCACGATATTGTTGTAGATCTGTTGCCAATGTGAAATAGGATCTTTCTTTACTTAGTAAACGAACTACTAATGCTGTAAAGACACCATGAAGAATAATACCATGTTTTGGCAATAGAAAAGTGAATCAAAAGTTACAGTAAACTCTGATTTTAGTTGTTTAGTGAAGAACATCTTGATAGAGCACTTGGTAAAAAACATTCATACTGTTGACTGGTGCAATTACAATAAATCAATGAGTAGCTTCGTTAACTCCTTAAAGAGAATTCTTGAATAAATTGATGTGAGAAATCACCCAAACTTTTTCAAAACTTCTGTGGTGAAATATTCCTTTGTCTTTAAGTTTTCGTTGTGAGCCTGGTGGTAGACATCTACATCACAGAAGCTAATTTTTAACAGTGAACTCAGCATTTCAAATACTAACTGTGGCTCTGTTATAACTACATTAAATTCAGAAAGATAAGATGTTTATTGACCGAGTCAAGAAAAGCAAGGCTTGTTCCACATCTTTAATGTTCCATACCTGAATGTTGTCCTACTCAAAACCACTCTGATAATGTTACAATTTTTCGATTGATACTTTTCACGTATTCATTGAGAGCATGTTCGAAAAAATACCAAGACCATGGCATCTTCACTTCAACAGCCATCTCTGACTCAGCTATTTTTTTTTCCGAATGATACTTGCCATATCATTTTTGTCATTAATAACATTCAATGAAATATGACCTTGCCTTTCTTCTCATCAAAATCTAGACGAACATCTTGTGAATCTTAAGCCGTTTCTTGCAACTGACTATTGATACACTTGAGCTTTCTTATCTTTAAACCAGGACATCTTATCATAATGAGTCCCTACAATAAAATATAATGGCTTCTTCTTGCTTTCTTCACCATCTTGACGTGGCTGTAAATGATGAAAAGAACACACATTCGTGAGACACTCTCTATCATTTCAATGTTTGCTCTGTGCCAGTATAGGTAGGTCTATGTCACCTACATTTTGATCATCTTGGTAAAATGAAAACTGATGTTGTTTTTTTCAAGACCTTCACTAAGATTGTCACAGCAATTACTACTGTACCAGTTTCTAAGGAATATCGGTAGGAGATCCAAAAACTGTGGTTGTCCGCCACTATCAGTAAAGTAAATAAACTGTTCTACTTGATGACTCTTATGTTCAATGTTTTGTATGGATATTAAATTTTCCATATGCTCTGTTGCCTGTAGAGAGCTCTGTTTGGGACTTCAAAGACAGTTCACTACTAACACTGGAGCGAGGACTAGTAACAGAGATAGGAGAAGTGGTACGAATAGAAGTGCTTGAGTATTATCACTATCAAGTGACAAACTTTTTTTTGGTTGAAAGTGACTAGGTGTAGCAAACCTTTCTCTAGCATGTGGTAATAGAGAGGCCTCTGGATCAATATCCATTGATACTGAACGAGCTTTAGATGCCATCATCTCCATCATGTTCTCATGTTCAACGATAACCCAGTCAGTATGGATGGATTGAGCTCTTTCACGTTGTAGTACAGATACTTGAATGGGTGGGGAGACTAATGGAGTACTGCCATCGTTTATTAGGTAGTGGTTTCTTAGAAGAAGGTGCTTGAGACAGGTTTTTCCTACTCCAGGCGGGCCAACACATATTATCCTTAAAATAGAACAGGTAATAGACCATCTTTTCATTACTCTCTGCCATTATTCTTTTGTCTATGTCTAAAAAAAATAAATATCATAAAACTCTTTATCTGTTTTCATAATTGTATGAATATTAATTTTTATAATTAATAATTTAATAATTAATTGAATTTGAATAATTAAGAATTTGGAATCTCTGAGAAGTAACATGCTGACACCATTATTGCTGATGACACTTCTTGTTCCAGCTAAGTACTACAGTGTGGCAATAATTGAATATACTGGGATATAAAGGATAAAAATAGTAACATTGGATAATACAGAGTGTTTACTATAGTATTCAAAAATAATATTCATTTTTTTTCATAAATAGATTGTGACAATATTATCTGATGTACTGTTTTAATCCTTTATACTCTGGTAAAACTCCTTTCCAAACTAAGGTCTTCAAAGTGCATGCTAACTGCTAAGGAGGCATTATTATAATGACTATTATCATATTCATAAAAGCAATTGATAAAGGGACATATGATGTATATTGTGGTCTATAGTCCATTTGCTGAATGGGTTTTAACAAATGGAAATGAAACTCATTAAACATTAGCCATTTTGTATAGAAAAAACAAAAATTGACATTTTGTTACGCTAGTGGAATCTATAAACTATTAATATTTTTAGTCTACCTTTCTTAGGTTCATTAAGACAGTCTATATTCATCCATCCACATAATGTTTCCATCAATTGTTATGACCCATACATTGACTTGTTTTGGGTAACTTTTAATTCCTTTAATGTGATTTACTGTGGAACATGAGAAAATAACATGAAAAATCTATTCTATATTTTAAGTAATAATATCATCATTTTGTATTCACCATTATAACCACCATAATGTGTCTATTGTATGTCACAATAATATGTAGTTTTACTTTCTATTAAGAATGTATGTATGTCTGTTTATTATTTTTCTGCCTGTGCATACTAGGCAGTCATAACATTGTTTTGGGCCATATGTTAACTATGTATATAGAATGGAATGTTTCTTTTCATCGTTTATTGTATTGTTGCATGTGACTTTCAAGAACAATGAATGAAAAATTAATGTGTATTATTAACTGTCAATGCACATAGCAACCATATCATTATTTTTACTATGAGTGCTTTGAATTGAGAGTGAATCATCAAAACGTTTTTGGGGTTTTGTTACTTAAGAAAATGTCTCTAAACAAATACTGCTAACTCTCCAGTCTTTAAAATTCAGCGATAATCCAGTCCCTTACAGCAATGGCAATACCGTCAAAACTATCTTAGTAAGATCAATACAATTAATTCTTGTTTTATGTTCTTAGAATACATTTAAGTTTGAAGATTAGAAGAACTGATTGAAACTATAGAGCTGAGAAGCAAACTACTAGCTAGAACTACAAGCATTTCAATCACACTTATCATGTAGCACTACACCCACTAATAGGATGTTTGTGGGTTAAAGTCAATTTCATAAAACATTTTCATAACATACTTAACATGTGGTCCACAACAAGAACTATCTATATGTTTTTATATAGCAGGTAATATACCATTCCAATATTACACTAAATATAAAAGACTTAATTACTAGTTGGAATAGTTAAAATGCTTTGCAATAGTATTATAAAAATATGCACACAAGTATAACACTTGGCATAAAGTAATCCAATACTAATCTTTCAATATCACTAAGTATGGTAACAATAACAACATATCTTAGCAACAACAAGGAAAGTATGTCATAATACTTACATTGAACTGCAGTTCCCATGGTAACATGTACATTCTTTGGTAAAGTTGACAGCTTTTTGAACATATAAAGACTTTGTAGCAATACTCTGAGGAAAGATAAAGATGATATAAAATTATATATAAACCCTTTGTAATGTTAATAGTTTGCATTGTTCTTTCTAAACTAATTATAATAACTTACAATTCTAGTAGATTACATTGATAACTTTATTTTCAAATATAGAGGATGTTATGATTATCTATATATATATATATGTTACTAATTTTGAGTTTTTTCGATATTTAAACCTTTATTCAATCTAGCAATTTTTTTTTATCATTTTAATCTAGTGTTGAGACATTGACAACCAATGAAATGAGTACTAAGACAAAAGCTGTGATTATGTTATAAAAGTCACTGATTTGCTACTGTTCTCAGCATTTTCCAAATGAATATAGGGTAATTTTTTACTATTTATTAATAAATTCAATAGAAATATGTTTATATTTTGTTATTTGATTGTTTACTTTCTTATATTGTGTGAAATAATAACAAGAATATTATCAGCTGTTACTTAGAATACCCAATAATTTGAGTATATGTATACAATTGCTCAGACACTCAAGCAAGATATCCTAGGACACTCACATTATTACTATTAAGATCTAGCATGTTTTTTAACTACAATGGCATCATCTGTATTAAGCCACACCCACCATTGTTGTGATTATAATAAGTGGGAAATACTTAGAAATACAATGTATTAACACAATTGTTATTGAATACTACTACTAGCAACACTTATCACTCCCTAATATTAAGTTATTATACTGTCATTGTCATTTGGTCAGGTACACTTTCATAATACATATTTATATGACTTACCAGGACAATGATAAACGTACTCTTCCAATTCGACCAGTAAGATTAACAACACCCCACAGCTCATCATATACAGGTGATGATAATTCCTTTCTATCACTTAAGACTCCATCAATAAAAATATATACAAAGTTGTTAGCAATACTAAATCCAACAGTTTGTCCTTGTTTCAAGATCACTGATATGTGATGTCTCTTGATAAGTCTCTAGGTAAAAATAAGTATCAGCAAAAATTGTAGTCAGATAATGGACTAGGTTGATTTGATGATATAACAATTCTCTAGAGAAGATAGGAAAATTATACATATTAGAAGAAATTCAACAGAATGTTGAGAACAGATTGTAATACCTCATGGTACTTCAAAGTTTGTCCTATCTTAATAATGCTAACTAGTAATGAAATCATATGTACATTTTATATATAATTTTATACTATAAAATTTCTAAAAAATCAGCAAATTAGATGCTTGTATAGTAATTTCATGAGCAAATTTACAGAGGTAAATTAGAATATCCAAGTAATTAACCTTTAGCAAAATTTAGGGGGGGGGGAAAGGGCCCTCACCATATCAAAATTGATTGTATATAGTGTTAGGTAGTGATGTTTGTCAAGACAGGAAACTATGTTTTAAGGTGAAATCATACTTCCAAACATAACGCTCTGGTCAGTAGACTTTAAAACAATCTCTATAATATGACAAACTCCTAAACTTTAATAATATTATGACAAACTCCTTGTTGTAGGACATTATTTGATTGTCAACTTGATGAATAATTATATTAAAATTACATTGTCATTAACCAACCAAATAATGGTATTTTATGGATAGTAATTTTCTTTGAAGAAAGAATCCCATTTTATAAGTTTATGGTATGTACATTTGAGACCCAAACACATTACTATTCCTGTGTCAATAGATAAGGGCATGTACGACCTAATATGCAGTTATTGTTGATCTCTCATACTGCATGTACACTTACCAGCGGCTCTACGTTCACGAAATCCACAAAGGGTGGACACTTCTCAACAATTTCCACAAGAAATACAATGTCTGAAGATACTGGTTGGGTAGTAGAAATAATACAAGCGTTATCGTTGCGTATAACTTCAATTTTGTTGGTATCTAGTTTGTTGATAACAGCAGAATCACTCGAGGAGACAAGAGTAAACGAATCAACCAAGCAAGTACCATCACCTCGAGGTTAACATATCCAGGGGTTGGGTCTATGATCGAGTTTCCTTTATACTCTATCATTTATGACATCATAAAGTAAGGAAGCCGAGGGCGAACTCGGTTTATTCGAGTAAACTTTAAACTTTACCCTATTGTCATGGTCTGTTTACAAATAGGCATCATTTTACGGGCTGTCCCATTACACCAAAAAAGTACCATCAAATAGTCTTAGAATGATTATTTATATACAATTATGTTAGATTTGATTTAACACTAAAGGTTTGGATTAACCAATCAACTAATTGCATGTGCTTAAAATAATTCAATTTTTTTGCCTTGCCTGGTCTAATAGACTACATAATTTCCTCAAGTTAAAACTGTTCCTTCTTTCCTCTACTGTTGCATGAAAAAAATGTTTATAGTGTGCATTACTGAACCAGGAGTACTTGACTCACATGTTACATTTTTCATAAGCAATGCAGCTGCATATTTGTTGAAGTATCTACTTTCATGTACTAATCATTGTTACCAGACTATCCTTGATTTTATCGTTAACAGCTAATATTCCTATACAATAAGACTGGAAATTGAAATTGGTCATATATTGGGAATTACATGCAGGGAATCAGCATGTAACATGCAAAATGGCATGGGACGAACTGGAGAGTCAATAAAGTAATAAATATAACTGTAACTTTTCTACTTAATAAAATATTTCTGTGTCTGCCTAAAGATTTTACACATTGACATGTGGCCATTGAGTAAATTACTATTATAAAAAATGAGATATGACATTTATGACTTAATGTCATATCTCGATTGATAGTCATGATTATATTGTAAGTCATTCACTTAGTTTTAGTGGCCTTATCAATGCTATAGCTTTCCTGCTCTTCAGTTATTTTATACTTATTTCCGTAATGTGTCTGGGTTTGAGATGAGAGTTATGAAGTATATTAAATAAATGTTAGTTCATAAAATACTATGTAAATTTCAAAACATCCAAATTATGTCATGTTGCAATATCAGCGTGTTACTTTTGATAGTTGTGCTGAGGTATTGATACAGCTATTGAATCATCTAAACAAAAGTTAGTAAGGTGATGGAGCTATGTAAATGAACATATCATCCCTATATTAATTTTTAATGTTGTTAAAAATGCATGGATGCATGGAACGGTGAATCAAGGATGAAGGTTTGTGGAAGAATGATCTGAGTGTGTATACTGTAGTTTAAAAATAGCTTTAAGAGTGTGTATACCACTGGGTACTGGATTACTTGATTATTTTAGTGGATCAGCTACTATAGAGCAGCTACATTGATGTCAATAATAATGTGTGGGTGCTTCCATTTTTTACTTCTGTGTGACCAATATGATGTCTGGTAAATGGTTAGACTGCTTCTTCATTAGAATTCTAGATCCTTGACTAGATATCTTACTTAACTTGTGGTAGAAACCTGCGTATACTGCAAAACAAAAAAGTGTTGAGAGCACACACACACACACACACAACACACACACACACACACACACACACACACACACACACACACACACACACTCCATGGGCCACTCCAAACTATACAAACCTAGACTTCTTTATAAGGTCATAGAAAAATCATTTACTTGTCTGCGGCCATACCACGTTGAAAGCACCAGTTCCCATCTGAACACTGAAGTTAAGCAACGTCGGGCCAGCGTAGTACTGGGATGGGAGACCGCCCGGGAATTGCTGGTGCTGCAGACTTTCTTTTTTTTTTACTAATTCATTTTGTTTTGTATCGTTCTTTGCCACAATGCTGATTTTGATGAAAATAGTAATGGAAAGAATTAGAAATATAAAACTAATTATACAATTTGTCAGTCTACTAAGCCACTGCTAGTGTTATATATGTATACACAAGTCTGATCTAAGCGATATCAGACCATCATAATTATTAGGATGGGGAACACCTAGGAGTTACTGCATGGTGCTGTAGACTTTTCCTCATTCATACCTTTTTGTAATACCTGACTTGTTGACAATAAGTTTAAAATTAAAGCACGTATTGCTACTTAAGGTCATTAATTGCTATTGTTAGCATAGTTCTTGAATAGATGTCTTCTTAATTGATGGAATAGAGCTGTTGGGTATTCGACTAGTGAAACACTGCTTGTCTGATCGATACAATGACAATAGTAAAAATATCTATTTTTTTTCAATTACTCTTCGTCTGCGGCCATACCACGTTGAAAGCACCAGTTCCCATCTGAACACTGAAGTTAAGCAACGTCGGGCCAGCGTAGTACTGGGATGGGAGACCGCCCGGAATTGCTGGTGCTGCAGACATTTTTTTCATAATAATATGCATGTCGAATTTTGTTACTAGGAGGAGGTGTCGTATTTCTTTTTCAGCAGACATTAACAAAAATCAATAATTTTATAAAGAAACGCTTTTTAGTTGTCTTTCTGCTAATCTGTGTTCAATCATAATAATAATGTCATAAAAGGAGATTCAAAGACAGCAATAAACAAACAATAATAACATCATTCTACCAAAAAAATAAATAATTAATAATAGTCAATGGGAACAGAGATGAAATTTTTGAAAACTGATGAAAAATTACAAAACTGAATGAATGGGTCAAGAGTGCCATATTACTTGTAATTTAACTATCATACAACAATACAACAAGACAGCAGATATTGAAGCAGAACAATGTTTTATTACCTACTGCCTTGTGACAAGAGTCAAAAATGGAACACATAAAATGGGTCAACTAAATCACTGTTCAAGTAGCTACTTCAGTTTTAATATGAAGAGATGAGAGAGCTGATGATGATGCAGTGATGTTTGGTTTTGATTCACTAACAGTAGCTTCTGTACCACTAACAGTTAAAGAAACAACCTCTTGTTTGTTATCATCAATTTCATCATCGTCTTTTGTTTGTGACCTTTCATCATCGTCATCAGCTCGTATACATTTCTTTTTTCTCCTAAAAATAAATGATTTATAAAATTATATGATTTGTAATTCTGAAGTTTTAAAAAATTGAAACAAAAACAATGAGAAACAACTCACAGTGTGAAAATTTGGTAAGGGTCTTAATTTGGTATAGTTTGCCAATTTTAAATAAGCTAATTAATAATATACATATTACAAAGTTCCAAATTTTAACCCATTTAGTGTCAAATTGTTAAATAATGTCTCTCCCAAATTGATTCCTATATGGTATCCTTATTATTATATTATAGTCTTAATAGAAGCCATCATGAATAACAAACAATACAGTGAGAATTAAATAACTACAAGAGTTTAATGACAGATATGAACTGGTTTTTATTGTATTGAGCATAGTTCATACATACCTACAAGGTCCACACCACATGTGTTGTTGTTCCATTCCATATCTTGCCCGACACTTACGAGGATTATCTATGTAAGGAATTACATGATAAGATTATTAAAATGAATTAGAATTTAATACAAGGAAAAATCACTGCATGCACAGTTAAGTGAAAATAAAATTGTTTGTCTCATTTATAGTCAATGTTAGACAGTGTAATCAGTTTAATATCTACATAGAAGTTATATAACTATATACAACACCCAACAATTTAAACCAAACACACTCAAAAATAGTAGGAAATTATCATGTGATTGTTTTAATATAACCATGTTTTGCTGAACATTGGTTGTTTGGTAGAAGCTAGTAGGAAGGATTACTACATGCTAGAGGCTTCAAAGCACCGCCCATTAGTACAGCAATCATAATTGAGGTACATTTATATTTAAAAGGCTGTATTGTACATGTGAACTTTAACTATGAGTAGTCAGTCATGTCTTTGCTAGCAATTTTGTATACACCTTACATTGTAATTGCTTAATTACTGAGAGAAAGTTATATTTTAATAAATAAATAAATCATATTTATAATACATATATAATTATATATATATATATATATATATATATATATATATATATATATATATATATATATAATATATATATATATATATATATATTTGTGTGTATGTGTGTTAACAAAATATTTACCAGGATTGTCTTCTGATTTAGGTCTTTTTGATGCCACACCCTCATTCATACTGCCTTCCTCATTAGCAGCTGAAATATTAAGAATAAAGAGTATAAATGAAAAGTTAACTCAATAACTCAAATAATTTACAATATGGCACACAAAACTTTACTGTGGCTAAACAGTTACTATTACTCAATGCTAACTAAGATCAATCACATTCATTGATATGATCAATTCTAACTATGATCAATCACATTCATTGATATGATCAATTCTAACTATGATCAATCACATTCATTGATATGATCAATGCAAACTATGATCAATCACATTCATTGATATGATCACTGCTAACTATACCAATCACATTAATTGATATGATCACTGCTAACTATTACCAATCACATTTATTGATATGATCAATGCTAACTATTACCAATCACATTAATTGATATGATCAATGCTAACTATGATTAATCATACTCATTGATATGATCATGGTAACCTTGTAGTTGAAGGAAATCATATTATAAGTTGTGGATAGATCTAGCTGTATTAAATGCAGTTTGATTCATTTCTAAATTGTCTTTGTACAAATGATAACACTGTTGGTATGATATGGTTTGCTACAAGGTCATTTTATACAAGATTTATTACATTGGGTATTTACAAGTATACCACGTCCAATTTGACCATATACCAGACTACAGAAATAAGCTATAGATAAATTTAACATGATTTAGATCGCTTAATATATAAGCTGAACTATATGCTTTTCAGAAAAGTAGCAGAGTAGAATGCCATACTTTAATGTGAAATAATAACATTTAACTTCCTATGTTTACTTGACAATGTTAATCTTTCATACTGAAGTAATTCCCACAAATCACCAGTCAAACTCAGATTGGACTGAGTATAACCACCAACTTATAACATATCTCCTTTATTTTTGAAGTAATACTAACTATTGTCAGCAAACATATTGTACATTATTACTGATAATATAAAAAAATGCTTTAGTAACATAAACCAGATTATAATACCTGTTTTATACTTTACTTACCATCATCAGAGTCTTGTTGTTGTTTTTGGTCTCTTCTTTCTTCTCTTTTTGTGAATAGCATAATTATCACGAGCTGACCAACCTGGATACATCTGCATGTGTTTAGCTCTTTCTTCTCTTTCTTCGCGAGCCATCTCATAATATTTAGCTTGTTCAGATTTATCTAATTGATGCCACTAAAGGATAATCATATTATTAAGAGGTGTGGTTTTTATTATGAGAGTATGTAATTTACAAAATGATAAAAATTATTTTATTTAGAGTTTATAACTATAGTGAACACAAATATGTGTGTTTACAGATTATGTTACAACTTAATATGTGGTTTAATATCTTGTTGAGGTTTTGTTATTTTACATGAACTATTTGTATGTCTTTGATCATTAGTTTGTGTTATATTAGTACATAGTGTATCTAGGTATGAGAGCACTTTATGAGAATAATAGCTTGTACAGTCGGCTACAATTTATGATCATGATTACAGTAGTTAAAAATAGCTTGTAGAGTTGGCTACAATTTAATGATCATGATTACAGTAGTTAAAATAGCTTGTAGAGTTGGCTACAATTTAATGATCATGATTACAGTAGTTAAAAATAGCTTGTACAGTTGGCTACAATTTAATGATCATGATTACAGTAGTTTAAAAATAGCTTGTACAGTTGGCTACAATTTAATGATCATGATTACAGTATTTAAAAATAGCTTTAAATTGGCTACATTTAATGATCATGATTACAGTAGTTAAAAATAGCTTAAGTTTGTGCTAATGGTAGAGATTTCTAAATTCTCTTGGGAAGCCGGCAAATAGATGACAGAGGAAATGATCACTAGTAGTCTTTGTTCTAGTGGTTGTGTTAAGGGTGTATAAATTTCATAGTAATGAGTCTCAGTAGTTAATATAGGTGGTGCAAAATAGGTATGTCTGGTATGTGGATCATGAGTAGAGTACCAAACATGGCCACTCATTACATGTACATTTAGTACGGCAACTATTCACACGTTGGAAGTTTAAGTTTCAACATCTTTATACATTTATTTAAAGTAATAAATGTATTATAGTATAATTACCTTTTTCCCTAATATTTGATTAATAGCTGCTGACTCTTTTAAAGTACATTCTTTAATCACTTCAGCTCTTTTCTCCTTCATAAAGAGCATGAAGGCATTTAATGGTTTCTTTATATGAGGTTTCTTATCCTTCTGTTGTGGAGCTATTTACTACCTATAAAATCAACATTAATATTACATGAGGACATGTAAATACTCTGAACAATGGGTTAAATATTAATTTAAAAGAAGATATTAATGCATTACAAATAGATGTATGTATAATAATTATATAATGTAGTGTGGTTTACCTGAATTAGGGTGTACTGTAGCATTAGGTGCTACTGGTGTACCAAATGAAGATAAACTATAGAATATGATATAGCAATCAGTTAATATTGATTACATTACATTTAGTTAATCTAATTGGTGAGCATTTGATAGTCACAATATCTGTATCTACTTAAAATTAGCAACATATCAAGTGTCACAACAGGTAGGCAGAGGATATATCTTTATATTAACTGCAATCTAGCTAGCTATGATATCTTGTTAGTTCCTTTAACTTGACCATTACACAATAAACAACACTATTATCTGTGATGTTCTCAATGAAAGGGTCATGCTCACTATGACACTTGATGAACTTTACAGGAAATACATCAAATCAATGACCTTGTAAGGTGGTTTCAATTCTTACGTGTGGAATCTTAATATTAAAGATCACACATGTCTATTAAAATGGGTGTGTAATACCTTGTTTGAAATTGTATTTAGTAGTTCAATACACACTATATAACTTAATGTGCTTTTAGTTTGTTTATGGCTAATGTTCTGAAACACTTCTATTGAATTAACAGTAGTGTATTTAACTACTGATGCAGTAAAAGAATGTATTCTGTAACTATAGTATAGTATACCTGTTGAGGGATAAGAACATTTGAGCTACATATTGTCCTGGCATTAAAAAGGGATATGTAGTAGGTCTTAAACCTTGATCCACAGGTAAAAAACTAGTGGAGTAACCATAAGGAATACTGATCCCTTGAGTAGCAGCTTTAGCCCTATAGAAAGATATGTGTATTAAATGATATGAATGAACTTTTTGAATCAAAGGATTTATTTCATGCATTAATTTTGATGATAGACCATTTTGACTTTTTTTATAAAAATTACTCGTTTAAATATAAGATATTAAATACAATGTATTGTACAACAAATACTGCCTATTGTGATCCTATAAATAAAATATAAAATATACGAAGCCATTGTATTCGTCAATTGAGAAAATGGCACTACAACTTTTGCTATTTATCAGTTTACAAACTCACAAATTAGCAAAATTACTATGAAGACAAAACTACTAGAGTAGACATATATTGTGTGGTCAATCTATAAATCTATCCACTATCAACGACATATTAATGACAGTTATAGTTTTTTTAAAACACAATATCTTAACTATAGCACACTATGTACCCATCATACTAATGATATTGTGTGGTCAACCTATTAAATCTATCCACTATCAATGACATATTAATGACAGTTATAGTTAAAAAAAACACAAACAAAACAATATGTTAACTATAGCACACTATGTAGCTATTGTACTAATAATATTGGGTTAGTATGTAACACATGTACATATAATTTGTCTAAAATTGTCTTATGTGTAGAATGTATTACAATGCAGCTGTGTAATTATAAGCAATACCACAAGAATGGAAGGAATTATTTAATATTAAAATTGCAATAATGTCAGTTTAATATGTACTAAATTGATTACCAGTAGTAATTAAAATTAGAAGTGGACTTGTCAACAATTCATGTTAATTTTTTGTATTTTTAAGTTATGAAAAGAGTAAAGGCTGTAGAGTTAGTAGAAGCTATGGTATGGTTTGAAATGGCTTTCACAAAGCTCTAGGACCTACTGTTCATAGAAGCTGATCAATCTTGGACTGAGAAATGTGATGTCAGCAGTCATTATGGACAGAAGCACAGTGTAATATAGTACAATGTATAACATAATGGTCAACATATGTGGGTGATTGCTAAGACAACTT
This sequence comes from Gigantopelta aegis, assembly GCF_016097555.1. NCBI lineage: Eukaryota > Metazoa > Mollusca > Gastropoda > Neomphalida > Peltospiridae > Gigantopelta > Gigantopelta aegis. The sequence goes on from NW_024532769.1 coordinate 99,974, forward strand.
TATTATAGTGAATGGTATCATGGCTACTGTACTGCTATAATAACACAAGAAATGATGTGACAGGAATATCATCAAGTCAAAGCAGTAACATCAACATAATGGTATAAACATCATAGAGTTGTATGTACTTTCCTAATAGGAAACTACAGGCTCCTAAGTGCTTATGTAACATGCACTCCTTATCATTAGACTACAGACAGACATATGGACAAGGAACCACAAAACAGACCACATAATATAACTGTATTATATAGTTTATACTGAAACCATTTTAGAGTAGAGGACACTGGCTATAGGAGTAGTCACACATACCAGTCTGTGGTAGATCCTGGTATCTCCATCTTGACAGGTCTAATACAGCAGTTACTGGATAGAGTGATGTACTAGCTGCAAATGGTGGCACATAAAACCATTAGCAGTATAGACCTGTAATAAAATAATTTCAATAACAGTAGTGTAATGATATCCTATTCTGATAGTAAGGTAAATTACAATGACTTTGTAATGACAATCTCACATGCTCCATTGTGACACAAAGATGGGTTCAACTAACAGTTATTCATTCAATAAGTAAACAAGATTACTTCTTATTCCATTATTTCTATTTTCTAGTCCTCAGGGAATAATAATTACATAGACATCTGTAGAACTGGAGCTTACACTGACAAGCTATTGTAATTTGAACGTATATAAGCTTCTGCTTGCTTTAAAAAGTGTTTACATAAATATATATATATATACAATAGATATGAATTATTACATGTATTAATAGATAATGTTGTAGTTAGGAAGAAATGACACCATACTGAGAACACTGTTAATACAAACAATAACACTTAACATCAGCAGTAAAGTATATCACTATTATTTTAAACAAATAACTCATGATATTATAGATAGTTAACCAAACATGGCTTCAAGAAGACTATCAACATTAGATGTCACGTTTCTATATACAATTTTCTTCACCTGTCATAATAGCTACATGTAATCATTGGTAGGCTATCTATTACAGTGTGTTTATATCAACAGTAAGTGATGTAAAGTAATCCACTTTATTTAAGTTGATCATCTTAAGTCTCTAAAGTACACACAACTCAATTAGAATGTTAGTGATTATAGTAATATGTACTCTACAGAAAATATAATATCATGTTTATACTCTACTACTACTATGAAGTCATTCCTAGAACTAGTGAAATCTTGCAATACCAAGTTAGAATGTAATGTAATTGCTGAGATCAAAGACATGACTAGGAGTAATAACATTTGGTACTATAATGTTTTATAAAAACAAACTTTATGAAATACTGATAAAACAATGAGAGGACATCTAAAGTAGTTATCATTACAACATTGATACTCTAAATGAGTACTAGTGTCTATGGGATTACTAAAGACTTTCTATGAGTTTCAATATTAGAATAAAACAACGTCATTAAGTCTTAGGAAAGCTTAATTTATTTATTGGTGTCATTTTATTTATGAACAAGAATTTAGAGCGATATAATCAGAGTAGCTTCATTCTTGTAATCTACAAAATATTACCATTTTTGTCCAAGTGAATGTCAAGTTTACTTAATATTGTCTTTTTTTAGTTACTGTACCTTTAACTATATATAGTTCAATCTTACAGTGTATAATAAATTACATTTATACTACAGTGAGTACATAGCTTCTGACACTAGACAGCATAATTCACTTACCATAGGTTGTACTACTGTTGGTCTAAATGGTAGGACATGACTGGTAACTAGAGTAATGTAACAACACATGTTAAGAACAGTATCTAATAAATAATAATATACCTGATGTATTAGGAGATGTATTAAATGTAACTGGATCATACTGTTGTTGGAGGTATCTAGGAGTCTATCAATAAGACAATAGAATAATACAATATAATATATGAGAAATGGGGTGTATATGAGTAGTGATTGGTGTATATCATATCTTAGCAGTATCACAAATACAGTAAAAAGATATTGTGTAAAACCAGGTCAGATTCAGGAAATTGATTGGTAAAGTGTACGTGTCAATTTGTCAAATATAAGGTGAGTGTGTCTTATACATGTAACAAGTTATATTAATGACTAGAGCATGCCATAAAATATTGGCAATTTCTTTTATTGAACGAGAAGGTATTATTATAGTATTAAATGAACTCAGAGTCACAGTCACTAAACTATTTACTATAGAATAAGCTGTGACTGAGTTCATTCCCTTAGAGGCTGTTCAGTTACATCATCTACACTACTATGTAACCATACCTTTACAATAAAAGACACACATTTCCTTTAAGGTTTTAATAAATATATTAAACATATGTCAAATTAATGTCATGAAGTGTGGAGAAAAAGGATTACAAATCAATTTAATTAATTCTAACAGTCTTACTCCTTAACTGGAAAAATGAAGTTAAACATTTTGTAGTTACAATAATTTTATCCATTTATTGTGGTTGTAATATACTAAATAATTAACCAAAAGTACATGTACATTAACCAATTTAAACAATACTATCAAAAATATTCATTCTTGCACTTAATTTGAAGACCAAATGTTTACAAATTTTAAGATGCTATTAACAGTTATTCTGTTATCAAACTACCAACATAATTATTTGACTTGTTAATGTTAGCACTAATGTCATTTACAAGATATAAACTCAATACTATGTCTAGAGTCCCATCAGAATGGGACATACTTTAATGTGAGATAGATTCCCAAGGTTTAATTAATATTCGGTGTTAATATACATTCAACTATGACACTTTTTCTTCAGGACTTTAGACATAGTGTTAAATTAAATAGTGAGAAATCTAACAATGTAATCATCCTAACCTCTGCTTCCTCAGCGTCTTTTTCCAATTCAGTTTTAATGTCATGTAAGTCCATTGAGTTAAGATGTTCCGTATTTCACCTTCACCTCATGACAGTATTCCTTCACTTCATCATTAGTAGCTAACTCTGGATCATCTGCACTTGAGCCTGGGGCTGACCTGTGGGGGGTGGCTGTGCTGCCATAGGCTCCTTATGTGATTGGCTGCAGGTCTATCTAGTACGACAGTGTACGTGTTGACAGTCGGCTCTTATTGACTCCAGTAAACTCAATCAAACCGCACCCTTTGATCACGCTGGTACAAAGTTTGGTAGATTGACCGATAAAGAGATCGCTTACGGCTTTAAAAAACGGGAAAAAGTCAGGGAAAGAGTCTCTCGGTTGTTTAAGATTTGTGGAGTTATTTTTTTTGCTCTTTTTTAGCTCGAAAACAGTCCGCTTGGTAACTTGGAAGAAATACAGCGATTAGTCGGCACTTCAAAGACTACGGCTCCCCTTCACACAAGGATTGTTTATGATGATATGAAAAGGAACAGTATAATATTCATAGCTAGTGAATATGATTGGGTCAGTAACAGAAACGTCATTATATGGCGTGTTATTTCCTGTTAAAGGGAAACCGCGAATTAATAGTCTTAATAAATAGGTGTGGTCAACAACAACCTGTAACCTATTATTTTGTCCACTGCTGCTTGAACTCATCATGTCGATAGGACGATGTCCTCTCCCTCCTGATCCAGGATACGAGAGTACTAGTAACTACTACACTTGTCATACTTATGAGGGTAATTTTTATTTAAGTAACATTTAGTAGTACTCTCCTTTAGACATTAATCAATTAGCTATTATATAAAGATTCAATTAGTTGCTAGGTAACAAAGGAAAAGAAGAAATATTGTAACTTGAAAATGACTGACCAAAATCATCTCTCATAGATATAAGTGATATTAGATGTCTAATATGTATTAGATACCATATATCCAGTTAAAAGTTTTTAATGTGACTATGTACAAGGAAATTTAGATAAGTGAGCACACATATATATAGGAGTTGCATACTATTATTATCATGACACTTTTTTCTTTTCCATTTGGTTTTCTGACTCCATTTAATGCTACTTAATAGTTTAGGGGAAAAGTCTTGTCATATTGTATGTAACTTTTATCTTGTTAGGTCAACCAGTTTGGTCGTATCAGGCCAGAAGCTCAGGAGATTGCCAAAAGAACACAGGCGGGAATCATTTCTATTTCTAGTTATTAACTAGGTGAACCACATCAGCCACCATTAAGTAGTCGACGTAAGTACATGACAAGTTAACAGTAGATTAGTAGTATTTACAATGTAGGGATATGAGCTTTATTATTTGTGTAATAGTGTTGATTAAGATATATTGAACATATTCCTTAAATGTCAGTGTAAAGTATGATGATTATAAAATAATTGCATTTGACAAACTAAGTTTCCTTCCTAAAAATTTTCTTGGTATTTTGAAAATACATGTTGAGTAATTTTCAAAGTAATCCTAATAATGGATGTTAAAAAATGGAATATTTACAGTAAATTTATTATTATTATTATCATATTGTAATTTCTTGAGTTTCAACCACAACATTCTAAATTTTCTCTATGAATATGTGGCTTAATAGAACACGTTAGTCAGTAACTGTGTAGCTTAAATAAAAGTACTGTCTGACCTTTTTAGAGGTTGTTTAAAAAAATTATTTGCAATTCTGGAAACTGTCATTTCAACAGACTTGAATGAAGTTATATTTCTACTATATTACTATTAATATAATATATAATATAATATAATATTAATACTAATATATACTATAAATATTAGTTAATCATTCAAAGACAAACACAGATAAGAAGAAATTACCTGACTTTTAGCTAAAAATTTTACATGTATGAATATATTAAGAATTGGCCATGCCACTTTTGAATCTACCTGTTCCGCCTTTTTTTTTTAGATACACTAGCTTAGTCTGTTTACATTAGATTTTTTTTTTTGGATCAAGTTATAATTTTGAATCATTCTGATCCCCCCAAGCGGTTTTGTTGTGTTTTTCTTGTGTCCGATAGTCCGCCCCGTGTATATATGCGCTTACTGTAAAGCTAACCACAAAGAATTTTCTGTCTGCTTTTTTTTCTTGTGTTCCCGATAGTTCAAAGACCAAACCAGCTGTTACTGGTTGATCTCTGAAGGTTATAACTTGTTTTTCTGCTTTCTAGCATAATTTAGTCTATTCCAATGTTGTGTTCCATCTCTTCAATCTTTACTTAAATATATACTAAGCTAACGTAGAAATGCTAACATATTTGACCTTATTTGTTGTGTATTAATTATATTAAAATTACTTTAATGGTTATTCTTGTACATCCAGGTCCTATTTTATTAAAAAGAAACCACCTCCAAGCCAACAAGAAGAGAATTAAGGAGTTACAAGTAAGATGTCATCAAGACAACGGGAAAGTAATGATACTAGTCAGTTGCTGCCACCACGTGTTGATAGATATAGCCATGTACCAGCTTAAGTCACTCTCATTTGGGAAAGGTACAGTAACCATATATCTAATTTATGTTCATGAACAATTATACATGTAGATAGATGCATAGTGAGTGTTAATTAACCTGCTGTGTGTGGGTGTATAGCGAGGGTTAATGTAGTCTGTCAGTGTGTGTGTGTGTCTGTCTGTTATCTGGCAAATGACTTTGAACTGCTTTAAATTGGCAAACACGACACTGATAGCCACCAAACTATAGTGGCCGATAGCAAAACTTCTGTACTTCTTAAGAATACTGCCCAAAGGAGAGTCAAACAAGCAAAAGCTTTAAAAGTCTGAAAAACTTTTGAAAAAAAGCACAGCTTTCAGTGAAGACTTTGAGAATTCAATAAAAACCTCCTGCATACAGCTATGACATTTTTTAATCTGTAACAGATATTGTAGTCTTAGAGAATACTATAAAAAGGTTTGCAAATTTATCGTATTTCCTCGAATAGAGGCCCTCTTCAATTAGAGGTCCAATCCTGTAATTGAGCTTGGGTAATTTAAGCAAAATAGTAAATAGAGACCTAGTCTCAAATCAGGTGTACTGACTATGTCCTTGCCACATCTAGCTATATGTGCTCCACTTTTTGAGTTATTGAAATGTCCAAGCACAAATCTCTTTTTAAACCAACAATTGTGATTGTCCAAACATACATCCCAGCAGCTGCTATGAGAGTTTAGTGTGAATTGTTGTTAGATTAACATTTGTTGCTAGAATAAAAACCTTGTTTGGTTTAGAGACCTGGTCAAAAGTCTTGGAAAAGAGGGGCCAGACCTCTGTTTGAGGAAATGTGGTATGTTGTTTGATTTAGGGTAGGATATGCCAACATAGAGCAACTTTTAGCTGGCTTATACTAGGACAACAATATTAGAAGACAATATGACAAGAAAATCACAAAAGATTGGATTAATTTCTTTAATACTAAATTGTTGTTCTATTTTGTTCACAAAATATAAAAATTCATAAAACATTTTATTTATTAGCCTTGTAGATATAGGTTACTGATACTATTGAGAGTCCAAAGATCAACGCCAAAGAAAAAGAGAATGAAGGTTTTGTTACTCATAGACATCTTTCCAGAGAGACTGTGATGCTGCTCAAGTATACCTCAGATCACTTCACTGTTACTAGTACCGACAAAATTAAGGTGATGAGACTGATCTGTGTATATATACTTATTGGGTGGATAATTATCCATTATCATGACTCTATATTGAATGACTCTATATTGTATTTGGGTGAGTCTGAAAGATAAATCAAATACAAGGAAGACGGATCCAATGTTTTACCAATATTGAACAGTTAGCCAACCAATGAGAGGTTATTGTACAGATAACTTTTATCTCACAAGAATACAATATGAAATTATGTACAGATATACATTATGTTGACAGCACAACATCTATCCATAAAATGCTTTGATCTTTTGTTTTTGTCTTGTAATAACATAGCATTGCAAAAGCTCATCTCCAGGTAGTAGTAGTATGCCACAGTCAATCAACAATTACTTCCATTTTTATAAACAACCATGTAGCAACATACTATCAAATAAATAATGACATTGGATAATGTGCATTTGGGAAAATTCTATGCTATAATATATAAGTGAAAAAGTCGCTTGTCTATGTAGCTTTAATAGGAGCTTTACTAGAAACTATTTATAAGTATTGGAATTCCTTTCAAGAGGTAACTGGATTGTTTAGCTGCTACATGCTGTTATTAAATGATATATTATTAGTTTCTCTTAATGCCATACACAACTCTATTACAATAACTCATTGCATTTGTGGATACCAGTATTATTGTCACAATATTTCAGTCTAACAACACCCTATTTATTCTATCTTAGTGAGGTCTTTCGACATTGTTGCTTACAACAGTAGGAACTTACAAAAATTAACACATATGTACAATATACATGTAGCAGGGTTTTTTTCAATTACAAGGAAATTTTCTCTCTTCACTGTAAGAGCTGATTTATAAAATTTTCTAAATGTTTAAGTATATTAAGAACATCACACTCATTGCAGTCAATAAATTTTGTCTGAACACTGTCTTAAAATATTTGTAACAATAACAGACCCTTTTCATCCTTGAATTTATTCAATACTAGGTATGTGGTATAATAGCCTATACAGGTATATGTAAGTATATGTAGATGATTCATTACTGGTATCTTTGACATTATAAACATGAATGCTTACTGAGGGATGTCATTCAGGCATTTCAAATGAAAATATTCAGAGCAACATTATTATAGTCATTACCTTCCTTTAAGGATTGTAGATGTGTCTATATATATTCAATACTATGAAATTTTATGAGCAATATCAATTTGAGCTTGAATCTGTATTGATTATAGTATGTTAAATTATAAACTAATTTTCTATTTTCTTTTATTAGTCAAAACGTAACTTTTTTAGCTGAAAATATTACGGGAGTCTCTCAATATAAGAGAAAACAACCTCCTAAACAAGTCTCATTCAAATGGAACAAGATAAAAGAGAGAACGACATTGCTGCTCACCAGAAAGGTGTAATACCACAATAGTAAGTTAATAGACATGTATTCGGTGTTCCTAAGTCTTGTGACAATTGTCTTATTTGTGTCTTCATGTATTTTGTATACTGCTTACACTAATAAATAATGGCTTTTGTAAATATGTTGTATTTTAAAAATATCAAAGCCCCCCTATATGATTGTTGTCTGTTATTTTTTACTTACTAACATGTGTCTTTAGTTTAGTACAGAGGAAGGAACAATGGAAGAGAGAGGAAGAAGAGCGACAAGCCAGTATGCCAGATCCTTCCATTCCACCAGGACACATTCTCATGCCAAAACATGAACAGCAACAAACACTGCAACTACTTAGACAACGTAAGTCTCTATCATTGTAGTAAGTAATATCCAATCACTTGTTGTCTTTCATTTGACTTTGCCTGAAAAATGTGCACTTGACATATTTATTGAAACATTTCTAGAGTATACACCCTAAGATTATTTTGATAATCATGATATGTTTTTGTAAGGACAAAACAAACTTTTAGCTTTTTTGTTAGACAAAATGAGATTAATTGAAAAAATGATATAGTTTTTCATTTTATTCAATTTATTAACTTGGAATCCATTTTATTTGAACTTTATGGTTGTCAGAGAATATTTATTCAATATTCCTATACAATGATTGTGTTACTATACTTAATGACAGGGATTAAGTTCATGTAGTTTAATATACAAGTATGATATAATCTCTCTTTTTGTATATCATAAACTAAATACACTAACTTTATGTTAACATGTTCCTTTATATATCCACTATATAATTCAATGTACCAAGTACCCAATATGAAGTGAACTAAGCTTATGTCATTTTAACACACAATGAAACAAACTTATAATTATTTTATATATGACATTAATTTTTATTTATATATATTAGATTATTATCATTCATTTTGTTATTTAGATCGTGAAAAAACTACTTGAAGAGCTTCATTCTCTTCCATTAACTGCTGATACATTACGAGTCACTTCAAGGAGGACACAGTTAGAGTCAAGACTAGTAGAAGTTGAGGATGCCATTGAAATATTCTCTAGACCCAAAGTTTTTGTTTAAAATTGATGAATATGATGATCAGATAATATTATTTGATGACTCATGTTGCTATTATTCCCATCACTTTATAGCTATTATGTGTCATTACTGACTTTCATTTATTTACTAATGATTCTGTATTGATGATTTTGCCATTTGTTGCTCATTTTTGAGAGCTTGCATACTGCAATTGTACTATAATGGAGACACAATTGATTTAGTATAGTCTCTGCTGGTTTTGGTCATGGTCTGCAAATAAGTAGTCCACATCCAGCATTTCTTGTCTTTGTATATAATCTATACTTGCATAGTGTTATATCTCTAACATGAAGGTTTTTACATACCAAGATCAATTTGGTGTTTGTCTTGATGACAGAGAGTTTCTATTACATCCCTGATGAAGTTTATCATGGATACTAGTACTCATTATATTGCTATATAATTAAAGTTAGTTACAATACCATTATTAAAAATGATAACAAGGACTATATAGCAGCTAACTTCATAAAAAATTCAAGTAATTTGTCTACCAATAATTATCCATTTACAATTCAGACTATGGGCTGCATTAAAATTGAGAATTGTTCTATTTAGCAATTTTCTGAGCACAACCAATTACTCAACTTGACAGGGAACTGTATATATAGCTTACTTCAAAACAACATTTGGCTACCAAAGATTTTGGCCATTTTTTAATTTGGACTAGTCAAGAATTGAGATTCTGTCTGTCACGAAATCACTTGAAAGTTTTATGGAGTTAACTATATAGGGTCCTTGTTAAGTGACATTATTATTACAACTCTCAAACAAGAAGGACCCCAAACACTGCATTAGATTTTTAAAAGTATTATAATTAATAATATAGTTACTTCATAAAACATTCAAGTGATTTTGATACCAATGATTATGTGTGGTATGAGAATCAGTCCAAGTCACCAAATCACTTGAAATATTTATGGAGTTAGCTATATAGGTCCTTATTAAGTGACATTTGTATTACTGCTCTTGAAAATTGCATTAGACTTTAAAAATTATTATTATAATGTTCTTTAGCTAGTGTATGCACATGTACATGTAAATTAATGAATCTTTTTTTAGACTTTTGCAAAGTCATCATTGTCTAAGTACTGGCAGTCAGTCCTTGGTTTGAGTCCTTGGGAAGTTTGTATAAAAGTACTGAATTATCGCACCCTTTTGCCTCATTTCCTCCACCCATAGATTGTGCTATAACTCATTGAGTCATTAGGATGATGTCTACTCTCGAGACAATATGCTTTCTCTATGTTGACTATGTCCTGTTAATATTAGTGGAGATGCTGTCTCTGATGCCATCTAAAATTCTGTCAATAAGAATGCCTTTAGATAATTGACCAGAAACTTCAGCACATTTTGATTGTGATATTTGTAAGTGTCCAACTTGTTTGTCATGATCATAGTGTGTGTCATATAGTTCTACTCTAATTAATTCAGTGTACTTGTCACTTGTAAGAGTTAAAGTTACTCTGCAATGAGTTTATTTTCTTTGTTCCTTGTGACCTCAAACTAGTTGTTTCACACAAAAACAATACACCTGTTACAATAGAGTAAATTGCCTCCCTATCCATTGTCTCCTTCTTCCCTGTAGCTCTTATGTAAGATGAGTCTGTTGCTACCTCTGGTTCCTCTTTCCACTGTAAAAACTCTGTAGAAGGTTAGGTGTAGTGTAATGAAAGAAATGTTATAGGTACATTATATTAAACACAAAGTGAAGTATCCTTTATTGCATACCACTTTTAAAGATTGATTACAAGTAATTAATCTTATTTAGCAATAGTGATATGTATTACCAATACTGCAGCACAGTATAAAGCTTGTATAACTATTCATAACAAACCTTACATTATGTAATGTTTCTGTTTCGATATTGAATTTGTGGTTCTCATTAAGATTGTTGCCTTAGTTGTTTGAGTCCATCACAGTACTCGATAATCACAGTATCATGTACATTATGTTTTATTACTGTCTATTATTTTATTTTAAAAATTATATAATAATTAATGAAAAAAACCACGTCCACTATGAAATTAAGTACTTACTTCTTCCTCTGGCTAGGGCAGTCTAATAAATTACTGTCACAACAACAACAAACTTAGTCAGCAGTGCGCCAAACCAATTGAAAAGGCTTTCTTATTTTTCTAATAGACGAAGGATCCTAGTATATTCAGGTATTTAACTTACAATAATAATTACAGACAAATAATACCGCGACTATAATGTATATAGCCTATATAGTGTATATAGACACTACTAGAGAACTAGAACAGAACCACAAGACTCAAATGTGTTGATCTGGTATGGTACCTCTTACCGATTTAACACGAGACAGAACTTATGTCTCAGTGGTTTAGGTCTCTAAGCCATAAAACAGACTTTTCTACATACTTCAGAAAGAGATTCGTGTCTTGAACTTGATATGGTGCCACAAAATCAACTCTTTTTTGATCAATCTCATGTCTCTTTTGTTAATAGCTATAAATTACTATTATTAACATTCCTATTAGTAAGTAACAACTATTAATATATAATTTTAAATTATTATAATTTAAACTCCAGTTAAATTTTTCGTAGCTTCAGGTATAGTCATTTAAGCTACAATTTCCACTGTTGAAACACTCGAAGAGAGTTTGTACCCGTTTTTCCTTTTCTCTAATTTTTGTTCATGGTGACAATGTACTTCACTCTCAAAAGTAGCCATTTTCATTCATGTTGTAGCGTTTTTCTTCTTCATCACATTTACTAACTTACTAGCCATACTAACTTATAATTGACAAATGTAACTGCTTGCAATGGAGAGCTTTTATACTTGGGAAGCTAGATTTTGATAAGTTAAAGTTAATTGCTCAAAGAGGAGGAGGTTAGAGGAAGTTAAGTGTGATACTTGTTAAGAGAATGTGACGCTATTTAATTATTGTTCAAAGGGAGTTGATCTTACAGGATTGATCAAAAAATAGTTGATTATGTTGAGAGTTGATCTTGTGGGAATTGATCTCATAGGATGAACTCCTTTAACTCATCCCTTGGATCTGGTATTGATTGAGTACTAGTTTGGATTGAGGCTTAAGTCTATCTTGTATCTGTCAGTTGTCTTTAGCTAGTAATATTTCTCTAATCTAAACCCATAATAAACTAGACCTAGGATGGATGAACTGAAAGTATTTAGGAATCTTTGATGTGATAGTTTTAAAGATTGCATCATTTAAACAGTTCCTATGGCTAATAAAATATGTGTGTGTCATCAGTATTGAAAGAAAAACCACCTAGTTTGTGAAGTGATATTACTCAGTTTCCTCATTTTAGTATTCTATTACAAGTATACATACAGGGTGTATCAAAAAGTATTGGCTAGTATTAATATATGTGTAGCATTGATGTTGTCTAAATTCCAGTAAGGGAAGCTAGAAGATAGCCTTACAATAATAATTATAGTATATAACATAAATAGATATAACTTATGACTTGTGTTAAAGCTATCTAGGCAATTGCAAATATTCTCAGGTTTATGTTTCTTATCATATGAAAGCATCTATTGTTCTAATCTAATAATTAAGACTTTTTTAAGGTATCAAACTTTTTAAAACAATTCTATTAAATTAATGAGCATCTATGATGGTAATTAGTCTTGAGACTTCTCATTGGTTGAAACTTGTTTAGAACAAATTGTTGACTAATGAAGTCACTTTCATCATCTAATATAACTACCACTATATGGACCTTACATTGTGTAAATGTTTGTTTTATATTGTATTTGTTGAAAACTGTTAAAATAATAGTGATATGTATTATTTTATTATAATTATTTGTATTTTGAAATGTTAACTAAGACTTTATATGATAGACTGTGTTCATTATAAGCTTAAATGGAATTATATTTTCAGTATATTTAGTCTAGCTTCTAAAATTTAAATTATATCTTCATCTTCTGCTTTAGAACATGGCAGGTGTTTTTGAGAGTTATGAACATCAGTTTTCTACCATAACAGCTGACATCACAGCAAGAATGGGGAAAATACCTAACTTAGTTGGAAGTGAGTGTTTAGTAAGTCAAATACTATTGATGACATCACTGCTTTCCTTGTAGCTGAAAAGAAAACAGCTATTGGAGTTGTTCAAGGGAATATTGATGAAGCTGGAGAATTGGTAATTTAAAAATACAATGATAATCTCCAAGGGTTGTCCCCTTAATATTATCATATAGATAGAGCATTAATTGAATTACATGTACACAACACCACTATATACATAGTTAAAAGAGCTTTGTTATATTCTGTAGTCTCTCCAATACTTCTGCCAAGTCAGTAATTTTTGGCATTATCATACTTCAAAACACGTATAGGATGATTTACTACATAGTCTAATACTACCACATGTGTAATGATGGGTGTGGTCAGCTTTATTGAATTGATAATTAACTAATAATCAAAATCACTGTAGCATCAAGAACATTACTTTAATTTAAAGTCTATCAACACAATGTCAATATCATATCTCTTGTTGTTCAATGTTGTGATTAGTAATGTGTTATTCAGTTATTTAATTACTGAGTTTAATTTTCTCATTATTTATTTATTATAATATATCCTATTAAATGTAATATTGTTCTCAATTCTTTAGTTGGATCAAATGGATTTAGAGGTCCATGATGTACCTCAAGATTTAAGACCAGAATATAGACAACGTTTAACAAGTTATAAACATGAGCTGGAGAGACTAAGGAAAGAGTTTTTTGTAAGTTTATCAAGATTTTGAAAGATTATAACTGTAGAATATAATAGGTCTATGTTGTGTATGCTTGTAATATCATAAATTTTTAATTTTAATTTTATTATGCCACTGGAATATAGTTTTTATATGACTATAGAGCTATCTTACTACATTTGATATACTAGTCTACTAATTATATTATAATAACATTAACCTTGGCTAACATAATTTTTGAGCATAGTAAAATAAATTATTATAAATTGACATTTTATTAGTACACTCTAAGTAGATATATATTATTAATATAGCGTGAAGCTCAAGTAGCTATTGGAGATGAGATCACACATAGTGAACTATTAAAAGTGAGGAACTACATACCTCAGAAGATCAGGTATAGTCATGTATTGTTTATTGTTTGTTGTATGGACAATTGGACAGGCAAAAGAATTTTTTTGATGTCTTTGGAATATAGTCTTATATCACATAGAACTGTTTGACAACATTGATATTGACAACTTATTATAATGATATATTAACCAGTTAGCCTAGACTACTTATTTTTTTGAAATATAAAATCTGCAGTATAGTACACAGTGTAACTGTATTTTTGTTGTTTAAACAAACAGTTAATTCTAGCTACCTCAAATGAGACAAACAAAAGTAGTGTTTCATGTTGCTACTAATGTGTGATGATAGCAAACAAGTCTAGGAACTATTATTGAACTAAAACACTCTCTTTAGTTTGTCAATCTTTCAGAGTTACTTGTTCATTTTTTCATACTGATAATTTTCATGTTGTAAAAATGTCCCTGCACTACATGTAGTTGTACATTGTATTTACATTGTACATTGTGTCTATCATGTAGCTAAGAGTACACTTTATATGTATTATGATATTGTACAATAACATTTATTCTTAGATGTATTCTTCATGTTTATTTATGTATTCTTGTAGGAAAGGGATTGCTGAAGAGTTGGATTTGCAAAATGTTTCCTAATCTTCCATATTGATCATTAATAATAGATGTAATAATTAATGAAGTACCACGCCCCATGAATATTAAAGTAATTGTTCATGAAAGCTCCTTAAATAGGTCAAGGCTCAGTGACAATTTTATTAAATATTATATTATATATATATATATATATATATATATATATATATATATATATGATATTATATATATATAACTATAATTCATATCATAAAATTCATCAGTCATCATTACCATTTTCTTTACATCTTTAATTATCTAATGATTTTTATTTTTTAAGCCCCTATAAAATTAAAATAATTATGATAAAAATATTATCTTTAGTAGTGTTGTTCTAGTTTGCTTATTAAGTAGGACTAGTTTTATTCTTGTCCTTAAAAGTTACAGTATTTTAGTATTATTTATTATTTTAACAATCTCATCGATGCTATAGTAATCATGTTCATAGGTGTCGTTAGCTCTGGTAATCAATACGCACAACTAGCGTTAATGATATTCATAGGCGACAAAAGCGCGCCCCACAAGAGCATGAAGACAAAATCTGCAGTACATATAAAAGGAAATGAAAACCACCATGGATAGGTTGTGTTGTGGGCCAGCGTTCTGCAATGCATCAGACCTCTGAGATGGTTACCAGCATACTCTTCGGAGTATCCGAAAGGCCGACTAGGATAGGGCTGGTAGTCTCCCTTTAAACGAGAAGAGGCTGGTGTATTTGTGGTTCCCGGTTCCTGAATGCGACATTCCCTAAGAGCTGGAATCCCGTACGGCTGGTTTTAAGTTAGGGCGATGCTCCAGCCAGGATTACCTCGCGAAGACGAGGGTTACCAAGCCAGGTGGCGGTCCCAGCTAGCAATAGCAGGGAATCCTGGAGCCTAAGTGGAAGCCTGAGTGGGTGAGCGAGTAGGAATCGTTTGGGCAACACAACATGTTTTTTTTTTATTTTTAATAAATCTTAACTTTATTTTAAACTACAAGAAATGTCAGTCAATCCAAAGTAAAGTTAATGTTAAGTTTTAGTTGCTAAAAGTCAAAATTAAAGGACATATTGGAAGTTCCTTTAATTTTAAAAGTTCAACATAACATTCAAAATAATAATATGTGAGACATCACGGATGAGATGTCTCACTGACTGAAGGTCTCCTTGTGCTAGCGCTGTCATCACAACATTGTCAATATTATAGTTTTTCAATGGTTCAATAACTCCAGCTAGGATTACCTCACTTTGACAAAGGTTACCATGCCATGCAGTGGTACAGCCAGCAATAGCAATAAATCCTTTTTATAAGTTGGAGGTAGAAACATTGAGTCAGTAGGTTGTTTAGTACATACCTTTTTTAAAATGTTTAGAAATAAGTTATATTACTGACTTCAACTTTTGATGTTTTACAATATTAATTGATTAATTTTTAGACACTGGTGACAAACCCTATCACTGTCCATTTGCCCTTTAACCACTGTAAGTGTACAATTTATCTAGAAGCTGCTATTTCTCTCAATACACATTGTCGTGTCTTACGTGATCAAGTACAAAGTGTACCAACTATATCAAGTCATTTCTACTTGTGTTGTACATGTGTAGTTGTTAATAAATCATGTACTTGTACTACATGTGTTAAAAAAATGGTCTGGAAATATAATACATTTACTGTCTATTCTCGTACTCATACTGGGCTGAAAAACCTTTATATGTAAGGACTGTGGGAAAGGTTTTGCTCAGTCTAGTAATCTTCGTTTAAAGATTCTCGTATTCATATTGAGAGAAAACTTAAGGAATGCAACAAGGTAAGTCGAAAGCAACATTGGCTTAAGAAAGTTATCCAAAGCTGGAGCACTTGAACTAAAGGAGCTGTTATAATTTAGATAACGAAGAAGAGTGTTTAGGTAATGATTTTATTTTTTAAGCCATTATAAAATTAAAATAATTATGGTAAAAATTATTATCTTTAGTAGTGTTGTTCTAGTTTGCTTATTAAGTAGGACTAGTTTTATTCTTGTCCCTTAAAAGTTACAGTATTTTAGTAGTATTAATTATTTTAACAATCTCATCGATGCTATAGTAATTGTTGTTCACTTATTCATTAATTTTGGTTTTTTTCAATTTAACGTATAATTAGAATTAAAAAAAGAACTCATTCTTATCTAGAATCATCTGAGCCAGAGAATCTTTATCTATCACAGTCCGGGAAAGACTCATACATATTTTGGTCCACCGAACCGATAGATAGACTTTATATACAAAGTTTTTTTTTTGTCCTTCCCCGGAAAAAGTGGTCGTTTGCTGTTGTTGTCGAAAGCATGTGCTCACAACATTTGGTATCTCGTACTTGAGGATTACCGAAGCTGCTATATCAAACGGAAGGAAGAAAATAGGAACTGTCAAGGCCTCTATCACTCGTCTCCTAGCTTGCATTGGAGAACTTGAAACGGCAGTTGATCAACTCGACACGCTTGACCACTCCCAACGTTCTCTTATCAGATTGGAAACTCTAAACTCTGAATATAAGGTCCATCATTTTGCACTTATTGATCTTATAGAAGACGAAGCTGTCTTACAAAGAGAACTTAGACAATCACGATGATATCGTATCCGACGTATCTATATGCATACAGAGGCTAATCAACTCTTGCACTACAGCAACTATGGGTCCTGATATACACAAGACTTCTTTACACAGACTTAAACACCTGCAGAAGAACTTGTCAGCTGTTCGTGACAAAAATTAGGGAACTATCCGATGGTCCTGAAGACGTGTGTCGCCTCAAACAACATGAAGAGCAATTAGCAGATTACAAGAAAGAGCTTGCTGACCTTCAAACGCAGCTAATTTCTTTTCGACATCTCAGACGAGGACGAATTAGTTGTTGAACATTCTGTACTTCAAGATGATGTGCTCTTCGACTACTCTCTAAAGATAAAGGAGTTGCTTTTTAGCAACTTCAACTTCATCACCGTCATCTGATTCCTCAAACACAAGGGAGTAAAATTCCAAAATTAGATGTGCCAACGTTTGATGGGAACATTTTGAATTGGAAGTGTTTCTTGGAACAATTTTGTATTTCTGTGCATGATCGTCCTAATCTCTCTGAGGCAGAGAAATTAGTCTATCTTTGCCATGCTCTCAAGGACGGATTGGCGAAACACGCCATAGAAGGTCTCTCACGATCTGATGAACATTATATGGAAGCAATTGATTGTCTCAAGACTCAATACGATAGACCTCGCCTTCGCCATCAAGCTCATGTTCGTGTGATACTCAATGCTCCCACGCTCAAAGATGGTAGCGGTAAGGAGTTAAGACGACTTCATGACACTGTTCAGCAGCTTTCTGCATGCTCTCAGGTCAATGGTTATGAACCCTCTGGTCCCTTCATTACCTCTGTGTTGGAATTAAAATTAGACACGAACACCATTTTGAGTGGCAGAAGCACAGTCAAGATTGTGTAGATGTTCCACACTATCAAGAACTCCTAAAGTTTATTGATCTTCGAGCCCAAGCATCTTCTTCAGTCTCGGACACTTCTAAAAAAACGTCCAAAGATGAGCAATTACCTATAAGGAGACTTAACAAACAAATCACTTCGATGGTTGCTAACACAGTTGATAGTCACTCTAATTACTGTATCCTTTGTAAATAAGATAAACATCCACTATATATTTGTTCATGATTCAAATCGATGAATCACAAACAAAGAGTATCAGTTATCAAATGAAATAATCTTTGTATGAATTGTCTTGGAACAAATCACTTTGTTAGAGAAATACAAGTCCAATCACAAATATAAACGATGTCAGAGACTACATCACACTCTTTTACATGAGGATTTTTCCAAGGATACTCCTTCAGTACCCCCTGATGACAGCCCTTCAAGCCCTGTCACATCACATACTGCCGTGAATGCAGGTCTCAAATTAAGTTCACTCTTAATGACTTGTCGAATTTTGGTTGTTTCTCTCAATGGGTCATCATCAGAAGCAAGAGTTATATTGGACAGCAATGCCTCATCTGCTTCTTTCATATCTGATCATTTGGCTCGAACACTCAATCTTCCTCGCTCGAGCCGAAATACACACATAACTGTATTGCAGGTTTTATCACACAACCTCACCGCACAATCTATTACTAACTTTGTTTCTTCTCCCTCCAGGTCCCCATCTCCGAGAATCCAGTATCAGCAGTCAGATATCTACTTACGTATGGTTGACATTTGTCCTTTGAATCCCTTTCTGGATTCATCTGAAATTCTCCGAGTTGGTGGAGGAGAGCAACATTCCAATCTTCATCATTCCCAACAACACCCTGTCATTCTTCATGAGAAACATTTTGTTTCAAAAATGATGGTTCACATAGCTCACATCAATGTATGCTTCATGCAGGTCCAACACTCCTCTTTTCATCTCTCTGTCAAAGGTTTCACATGTTGGATGTCCGGAAACTAGTTCACTCCATCAGTGAACCCGAGGATGTGTTTACTTGTCGTCGTATTTTCTGCCAAACCTAAACCACAGTTACAAGAGTAAGCTCCCTTTAGAACGTGTGACTCCCGATTCAGTCTTTGAAAGAGTTTGTGTGGACTCTGCGGGTCCTGTCTATCTTAAACATGGACATGTACGTGAAACTAGTCATTGTAAAGGCTTCTGTTTGTATTTTTGTCTCACAGTCAAGGCCGTTCACATTGAATTGGTCAGTGATTTGACTACTGAAGCATTTCTTGCTAGTTTAAGACGTTTTACAAACTAAATTGCAGACATGGCAAACCTATTCTTATCTGGAGTGACCATGGCACCATTTTGTTGGAGCAAAAATGTATTAAAGGACTCGGTGAATTTTGATCATCTCAAAATATTGAATGGAAATTTATCCCTGAATGTACACCTCATTTTGTTGCCTCTGGGAAGCTGCAGTGAATATACCAAATATCATTTAAAACGCATTATATACACAGTATATGAAACATGACATTTGAGGAAATATCCACTGTTTTGACTCAAATTGAAGCCTGTCTTAACAGCAGACCACTTGTTCCCTTAATTTGTGATGACAATAATGGTTTTGAAGCATTGACTCCGGGTCTTTTTCTCATTGGTAGATCTCTGATTCTCTTCAATACCTCTCCTCCATCATTGGCATTTAACAAATCTTGTTCGACATTTTTGGCAAAGGTGGTCTACAGAATATCTCTCCACTCTCAATAAGTTTGCTGAATGGTCCCGACCTTCACGAAATTTGTCTGTTGGCGACATAGTTGTACTGCAGGGAGAAAAAACTTACTCCCACAAGATGGCCTTTTAAGGTTCTAGAAAGTACATCCTGGAAAAGATGGCATTGTACGAGTTTATTACCGTTAAGATGTTCTACTGGCATTTACAAGAGACCAGTCCACAAATTGGCACTATTATTACCTCATTGGACATTAGTTATTACTGTTGTTTTAAAGACCTTTGAAAGTCTTGGCCGCATGTGTTGTTCACAAATCATTAACTGTGTGGCTTTTTTTTTCAATTGTTGTTCACATATTCATAATTTTTTTCCATTTAACGTATAATAGAATATAATAAAAAAGAACTCATTGTTGTCTCTAGTTTGCATCCTAGCCAGAGAAGTTTTATCACAGTCTGGGAAAGACTAATTTAATGTTCATAGGTGTCGTTAGCCTGGTAGCGTTAATGATATTCATAGGCGACAAACAGCGCGCCCCACAAGAGCATGAAGACAAAATCTGCAGTACATATAAAAGGAAATGAAAACCACCATGGATAGGTTGTGTTGTGGGCCAGCGTTCTGCAATGCATCAGACATCTGAGATGGTTACCAGCATACTCTTCGGAGTATCCGAAAGGCCGACTAGGATAGGGCTGGTAGTCTCCCTTTAAACGAGAAGAGGCTGGTGTATTTGTGGTTCCCGGTTCCTGAATGCGACATTCCCTAAGAGCTGGAATCCCGTACGGCTGGTTTTAAGTTAGGGCGATGCTCCAGCCAGGATTACCTCGTCTTCGGACGAGGGTTACCAAGCCAGGTGGCGGTCCCAGCTAGCAATAGCAGGGAATCCTGGAGCCTAAGTGGAAGCCTGAGTGGGTGAGCGAGTAGGAATCGTTTGGGCAACACAACATGTTTTTTTTTTATTTTTAATAAATCTTAGCTTTATTTTAAACTACAAGAAATGTCAGTCAATCCAAAGTAAAGTTAATGTTAATTTTTAGTTGCTAAAAGTCAAAATTAAAGGATATATTGGAAGTTCCTTTAATTTCAGTTCAAACATAACACTAACTATAATAATATGTGAGACATCACATCCTCACTGACTGAAGATCTCCTTGTGCTAGCGCTATCATCACAACATTGTCAATATTATAGTTTTCAATGGATCCTGGATAATAAGTTCCACAATTGATTCAGTAAGCTTGTTTGGAATAACAAAACATATCTTTTTCAAATGTAATAGAAATATGTTTATAATACTTCAGAACATTTTCAACTTTTGATGATTTACAATATTAATTGATCGATTTTTAGAATTACTTTGCATTTGTCTAAATTGTAATAACTGTTTATTTGCCCTTTATCCACTTGAATTGTGGCTAAGATATTGAAGCTACATTTTCTCTAACCATGGCCAGGATAATATAGATTGTGTGTAAAATAGCAACATTATTCTACATTTCTGGATATCTTCCTGTAATCCATATCAACTAAATTACAAGATTAAACCAGCAGTCACACTCTACACTCTCAAAACATAAATCAAAGATTGTCTTTTGCATTAACTTTGGCCTGTACTAGTGTACTCACAAATCAAAGAGCACAATGATGACTTAACTAACTTGTTGTTAATTAACTTATACAACACAAACCTGCAGCAACCTCCACCCATGTAAATAATTAAGATAGTCCAGCCCAGTTTTCATGGGTGTTACATATATTCTATGATAGAGGAATATAATGCGTACTTCCTTAAACCCTAACTTTTAGACATACAAACATTACCCTAAGTGTGCATTACTGTTTAGGGCTTTTCTTTTTGTTAAAAACAGTGCTTTTAGATAGAAAGACAAAGTAAGTTCTGTTACCCTTGTGTTTCTATATGCATATATAATAATGAGTGTTAGTTGCTAGAAAAATATAGGTAATTTGACAGGAATAGGCTTAATAGCTAACTACAGATCATTGCAACTGTTCCCTAAAATATTTACAGCTATGATGAATCAATCTTTTATATCTCTTAAAAAGGTATCAGACCATGACTTGTGCCTCTTCCACTCTTTAAGCAATGACATCATAGCTAATAAAATCATTAGACCAGATTGTAGAAGTCATCTTTTAAAAATTCATTGTTTGCCTACAGGTACGTTCCTGAGATTATCATAATTTGGTTATCTTCTCATCAGATGGTCCTCATCATGTGTGTTACATATTGTTAACATTAGCAGGTACTAATTATAGTACCTGAATATAATTTTTATATTTAAAAGTTCTTTTATATATTATATATATTGTTTGAATATAAACAAAAAAAAAACACAGGACATTAAAATAGCTGAACACGATTATTTTCAAAGTCACAAACATATAATATCCCAGTGTCATCAACAGCTAATCCATATGGTAGTCGTAAGTAACCTCTTGCACTCCCTCTGTCACCAAGTTTTTGAATAAATTCCCCTTTGGCAGTAAAAAGATAAACCTGATCCTTTCCAGTATCACTAATGTATACAGTATCATCATGTACTGTAATGCATCTAGCTTCTGCCATTCCAAATCGATCATTTGATTCATCCTTTTTAGTGAACTGTCCTATATATACATCATTCGAAGAGAATTCTTGAATGCATTGATTGTAGTCATCAACCACCAATAGGTGGCCTTCTTTTAGTAAATGCTAATCCCCAGGGTCTCATTCCTTCAACTGAAAGGAAAGATTTAAATGTGAAATCAGTGCCGAGGACTTGAATACGATGATTATAGCTGTCACTAACATAGATATTGTTTGTTGTAGGATGAATGGCAATATCAATTGGATAATCAAACTCCAATGGACCAGTACCCTTACTTCCTGTTGTGGAGATAAACTGCCCTTGCAAGGTAAAGACATTAAGCCGATGGTTACCACTGTCAGCAACAATGACATGATTATCACGAGAAAGTGTTATGCCACATGGTGAATCCATATGTCCTGATCTAGCACCTCTTGAGGCAAATGTGATCATTTTTGACATGTTTTTGTCATAAACTGAGATACAATCACCATAATACTCACTAACCACAATGTTGTGTTTATTAACAGCAATACCCCATGGTCCATGCAATTCAGGTAGACAATGAATCCATCGTGCTTTATTGAGAGTTGATCTTATGACAGGTAAAATATCACAGATATCGTCTTGACCAATTTTAATAATCAATTGGTGAGATGCAGTGGTTTGAGGAGAATAGTTGAACTTGTAGACTCCTTCACGAACTTGTTGTAATTGTTGAGTGGAACCTGAAAAATATTCAAAAAGAATATTTCTAATCCTATCTTTCATGTATCACATAAACTTGAAAATTATATTCTTTATTAAAAGGGTGACAAAACAATATTTATAAATTGTAGTTTCTCCTTGAGACACACTCCAATGGAGATCATTCTCCCTGGCTATAGGTACTACTAGTGTAAGTTATTTTTACACATCTATTGTACCTTGTTGTTTTCTTAACTTTTCAATTTCTAAGGTCTTGACATGAGATAAACGCTTGGTTGCAGCCAGTTCTTTTCTCACAGTTTCTAATTCAGTTGTTTCTATGGTTTGTTTTGAATCTATACATCAATAAATGGAATGTATTATTAAAATATTGCTGATTAAGTAGTACCATCATATGTTGTTTTTTATAGCTTGGCTTTGAGTAAGTTCTGTGGAGGAGACAATGGCTTCTTCATCCAAACTTTCAGTTTCTATATAAAGAAATCCGAATTTAGTTTAGTAAAATGAGGTGGCCCAGTAATAATGTTTGATGCTTGATGAAAATCTAATCACAATAGAGCACTCAATCATTAGCCACAACTGATGTCCTTAAGTATTAAAAGTACCACTTAAACCATTATATTCCAACTAAATATGTGTGTATTTGATCATGACCAACTCTATCATTTTTAGTTAGCATTTTAGATAACATACAAACACTATATAACATTGAGTGAACTGGTTAGCAAGCATACTCAGAGTGATTTCATTTTCAATCTATTCTAAAAACACTGAAGCATGAATTATGACTCTCTGGAGAAATGTACTCTCTTTAGTGGGCATGGCAAGCATGTGTGAATCTGTTATGACTTTATATATACCAATAGAATCATGGCTCCCTTCAGTGACTTCTTGAAGGTCAGGATGACCTTGTTTGAGATATTCTATTTCTTCAAGCTTTTCCTGACAAATTTCTTTCAAGACTTTGAAGTGCTGCTCCAATTGAACTACCCTATCAACGGCTGCATCTAAAAGCACAATGAAAATGAGGTTTTACTATATCTACTATTTTCAAATCAAGCTGTATGTGATTAATACAGTTATCATGTAACTTTGCTTGTTGATAACAATGTTATGCTGAAGTAAATCAACTCACTTTTATCACCAACACCTTTAGGACAATCCTAAACATTTTACAAACAAAGAACATTGAAACAATGTACATACAAAATATATTATCTACCTTATAAATATTTGTCTTTCCAATAGTTAGACTCAAGACACCAATTTCTGCTAACAAATTGTGCTTATATTTTGCTAAACGAACTAAACTCTCAATAACATAGCTTGGAGCCCAGAGTTTAAATATGAACAGAACCAGGTATTACTTGTAACAAATGAATGTAACAAGTTAGTTCTTCAAATATATCTTTGATAACCTCCTCAAATTCAGAAACGGTAGCCTCCTCAGCTTTAGACCATTTTCAATTTAAGAATAATAGTTTCTTGAATGGATGGATTACAGATAATTTCATCAATTTCTGTTTTGAGCTCAGTTGTAAAACTTGAATGAAGTAACTTTCTGCGATAATTTTCTTCATCAAGTTTGTAATTTTCAATGATCTCCTTTGCTTCTTTAAGATTATATCTGTCTGCAATTCGTGTCAGTAGAGAGTAATTGACTGGAGTACATAATTTGCGAACTGCGATAAATATATCTCCTAAACAAGAGGCATTTTGTAGGCTGGTTGTGATGGATGAACATGAAATCATGAGAAAGCGCTTCAACTTGTCAAAGTCCACATTGTTAGTCTCTGCAATTTCATATACATCTGTCACAAAAACCCCAAGTTTGCCAGTCATGTCATCAAATTCTTTACGAATCCTCTCCCCAACAGCAATACATTCTGATATTCATGAAAGACAATAGTGAATTATATTATTATATTATGTTATATGTTGTGATTATAAGTTACTTAAACAAGTAGCAACAACAGTTTGGATCTTATAGCTAGAGCTTGCACTGGGGCATGTCCTGTGATGTCTGCATCAATCACAGGACATGTCCCATTGTGACAAGCATGAAGACATAATGTCATGTGTGATCACAGGTTAATTATAAACTAAATTTCTTTACCAGTAAGCTGCATACAAATGCTACTATGACCATATCATTTCTTGAACTCTCTTCTATATTGCTTGAGTGGTCTTATAAATAGTACATACCTACATATCAGCTAAATAATGCATTTTTACCTAGATGTTTCTATAGCTCAGTATCATTAATTTATTAAGGAGGTGATATATGTCACTGAGAAAAAATTAATTCGTTGATTTAACCAATTATAATGTTTATTAAACCAGTCAAAAACAAAGCCAGTATTGTTAATATAAATGAAAGAATTACTACATAGAGTGTACAGATTAACTTGATACATGTGGACATTGTTATTGCTGCCCTGAATAGGGTGTGGATTATAATGTTTCTAAACAATTAGCTTAAGAATGGTACCATTGCAAACTGACATGATATGGATAATACTTACTTGTTTTGAAAATGGGAGGAGCTAGATCATCACTACTTGAACAATCTGCTATAGCTACATTATAGAAAGTAATTACATGTAAATGTGGAGCTTTAAAACAATAACAAAACCTATAAGATAACAATGATGAAGTAATTTGAAAGTACTAAAAATTAATTTAGCACTCAAATTTTAATTACAAAAATGAATAAAATACCTCTAAAAATTACCTGTGTTATTGTTATTTAATAGACTTTAAATATCACACATGCCTTAAAATTTATCCTTAAATTACTACTTAGAAAATCTAGTTTGTTGAACTTTTAGAAGTCTTTCCATCATTAACTTAATTTAAGCTTACCACCATATTCTGCCTTCATTTCTTTTGCAATAAGTTCTAAATTGGGATATTGTTCAATTATGGACAAAAACAATAAAAATGTATCAGGTCTCCCATAGAGTCTGCTCATCAAGTCATCAAGAATCTCGAAGTTTTTGTCGTGAACAGGTCCATTGCCGTGAGCTATTTGAAGTGTGCGACGAGCAAGAATATTAGCAGAATAGAGTTCTGTGCCTAAACATCCAGGATCACTGATAGCCTGCCGTAATCTAGAGAAATGTCTCCTCAAAATGATGATCTCCTTTTTATTAGGGAAATGAGATTCGTTCATTTCTGCCATTATTGTGTTTGTGGGGTGGTTCTTGGTGAACTTCACTCTGATGACATTATCATTAAATGACAGGTAGTGATGTCATTATATATGATGACATCATCTAAATCCATCACTACACCTTAAACCAAAACCTTATGACATATAGTGATGTCATCATCATAGTACATCATAGAAGTTACACCAGAAGGACCTGTCACGCAAAAATTGGACCGGGGAAAAATGTGGACCCCCGGTCTAATTTTGGTAACGCCAAAACCGGACCCCATTGCCAAAATAGATCCGTGTATTCACACGTTCTATCACGCGGCTGTTATAAGTAATGGAAGATTATATAGTTGAAGATATTGATTTAGTTGATAGTGCATTTCTCTACTTAACTCAGTTTCAATATCCCAATGGATGTAGTGATGCTCGCAAGAGAGCTATTAGAAAGAAAGCTGGGATGTTGTTTATACGGGATGGAGTGATGTTTTTCAAGAAGAAGAAAAAAGGAAAGGTAATGATGAAGGTGAAGTCTTTTGTTGATTTACAATATTTATTTTTAAAGATAGTTGAGCTTCGATTCATAAGAACAAGAGAAGAACAGTTTTGAAAATACTTAAAGCATGTCACATTGATGCAACTGCTGGTCATATAGGGGAAAAAAAACTATTGGTAGGATTACGGAGCGATTTATGTGGACTGGAATAGTCAAAGATGTAAAGAAAATGGTAATGTTATATAACTATAAAGTAGGTATTTAAATGATCTTGTGAGAAATGTGAAAGTATGTGTCATCAAAACCTCTAGTCATTTAAGGGCATTTCATTTTGTTTCTAGATATCTTCATGTGATGTCTGTCAACGAGTAAATCGTAAAGTGATGACTCAAACACCAGAGTTACATCCTGTTTCTGTGAAAGCTCCCTGGTATCATGTTGGTATCGATTTCATTGGCCCAATAAGACCAACTTCCAGGCAAGGAAATCGATATATATTAACCCTAAGTGACTATTTTACCAAGTTTGTTGGGGCTATCCCACTCCCTGACAAATGTGCATCAGGTGTTGCAAAGGCCCTTTTTAAGGTATCATTAGATATTGCAATTAAAAGTACCAATACAAATTAATGAATGGATCCTACATACTTGATGCATTCAATTTTTTACTCTGTTAGATCTTTATGAGGATGGGAATCCCAAGAATAATCACAACTGACAATGGTAAAGAATTTAAGAATAATTTGGATGATGAGTTGTCTAAACAATTGGGAATTAAGCGTATTTTCACAACTCCTTACCACCCTCAGGTATTTAGAAAACCTGTAGTTTTGGTCAATCTTTTTTGATCTTTTTACAGGCAAATGGACTTGATGAAAGGTTTAATCAGACCCTTCAAGGTATGCTAGTTAAAGTCCTGGACAAAAAGGATGTGTGGGATGACTTTCTTGACACATGCACATATGCCTACAATACTTTGATTCATGATTCCACTACCTTTACTCCATTTGAAGTCATGTTCGGTCACAAAGCCTTCCTTCCAATTGACATCGAAATTGACAACAAAAGTCCAGAGGAGCTATTAGACCACCTATCTAAGGAAAAAGATGACATTCAAGCTGTTCAAGCAATCACTAACCGTAGGCTAGAGAAACTTCAAGTAGCTGAAAACAATATCAAAAAAGCACAAGAGAAGCAAAAAGAAATTTTTGATAGAAAGCATGCTCGTCCCAATGCCTTTGCAGTGGAAGGAAAAGTATTGATGAAGGATATGAGAAGGAAAAAAAGAGCAGGAGGAAAGATGGATGAACACTACATTGTTCCATATGTCATTACCAAACATTATGGTAAAGGAATTTATTCCCTTCAAGGAGTTGATGACCCAGGTGAAATAATTCCAAGAGTTAATGGTGCTCAACTAAAACCATACATAGACCAGCCTGATGAATATGTAAGCTTGGTGAATATTGTATATTGTTATATATTATGATTTATGAAATATTTTGTAGCGTACTGATCGACTTCTTGACGACTCTATTCCTCCTCTGCCTCCTCCAATAGGCAATAGCACACACTAAAACTAACCTCTCACAATAAAAGTCAAAGTCAGACTAGCTCTTTTGATAAGCACGTAAGTCCTGTTATTGGTTGTTGGATAAAACAAATGTGATAACTTGTTTGTGCTCTTGTAGGATGAAGCATTCAATGATATCTCAGCAAATTTCCTAAGTAGTACTCTAATAATTTGTGGAGGATTTTTCCCTGATTTTTTCCCTAATGGTGATATGGTCATGTCACCAATAAGACATGATACCTCCACACCCTTAAAAGCAGTGAAACCCAGACCAGTTACACTTAATGATACAACAGAAACCATCTTCTCAGCCACAATTTAAACCCTCAATGTCTAGTGATACAACCCAACCACACAATTTAAACCCTCAATGTCTAGTGATACAACCCAACCATCTTCTCAGCCACAGCCAATAATGTTTATAGCTACGTCTGATGATAAGACACAACCATCTTCTCAATTTCAACCCAGGGTAGTTACATCTAACAGTAAGATGAAGGAATGTCATTGCTTGGTTAAGAATGTAGTGAAACTACACAGGCAAGAAAGATAAGAGAAATGTAAAGTGAAGATTATGGATCCTAAAGCTGATGTTATAGATGCTGATATGTATAAACTAGAAGTAAGTCACCCAAGAAATGGATTCCAGAGCTTGGCCTTGATCTTACAGACAAGAAGATTCTACTCTCTTCTACAGAGTGGTTGAATGACAATATTGTTACTGAAAAAAGTTAATCCTGCCAACTTGTCAAAGTCCACATTGTTAGTCTCTGCAATTTCATATACATCTGTCACAAGAACCCCAAGTTTGCCTAGTCATGTCATCAAATTCTTTACGAATCCTCTCCCCAACAGCAATACATTCTGATATTCATGAGAGACAATAGTGAATTTATATATTATATTATGTTATATGTTGTGATTATAAGTTACTTAAACAAGTAGCAACAACAGTTTGGATCTTATAGCTAGAGCTTGCACTGGGGCATGTCCTGTGATGT
Organism: Gigantopelta aegis; assembly: GCF_016097555.1. Lineage (NCBI taxonomy): Eukaryota > Metazoa > Mollusca > Gastropoda > Neomphalida > Peltospiridae > Gigantopelta > Gigantopelta aegis. The sequence goes on from NW_024532769.1 coordinate 129,390, forward strand.
CTGCATCAATCACAAGACATGTCCCAGTGTGACAAGCATGAAGACATAATGTCATGTATGATCACAGGTTAATTATAAACTAAATTTCTTTATCAGTAAGCTGCATACAAATGCTACTATGACCATATCATTTCTTGAACTCTCTTCTATATTGCTTGAGTGGTCTTATAAATAGTACATACCTACATATCAGCCCTTTCTTAAATAATGCATTTATACTTAGATGTTTCTATAGCTCAGTATCATTAATTTTATTAAGGAGGTGATATATGTCACTGAGAAAAATTAATTGGTTGATTTAACCAATTATAATGTTTATTAAACCAGTCAAAACAAAGCCAGTATTGTTAATATAAATGAAAGAATTACTACATACCACAGGAAAAAAGTCTATTTACGATGTTTGGAAAATAATATATTTACATCAGTTGTATTACTATATATGTATGCATATTTACCAATGGATGTAATATTGATGGTTTTTTGGATGAAATTTTACAATTATACAATATTAGTGATAAAAATATCTGACAATAATCATATGATTGTAATATTTACGTTAAAATCAATATTAAAAAAAATACAATGATTGTATTATTAATGTATTAACGTTGTATCATCAATATAATTATATCCAATGATTGTAATATTAATGTATTAACATTGTATCATCAATATAATTATATCCAATGATTGTATTATTAATGCATTAACGTTGTATCATCAATATAATTATATACAATGATTGTATTATAATGTATTAACATCGTAAAACCATTATAAATGATACATCACTTTTCTACAATTGTATATGTGATGATAATTAATCCAATGATTGTATTATTAATACATTAACATTGTAAAACAGATGTAAATAATGCATCGCTTTTCTTTAGTAGTTCTACAATTGTATATGTGATGATAATTAATCCCATGATTGTATTATTAATGTATTACATCGTAAAACCAATATAAACCCATTTGTTCCGTAAATGTAATTCATTTGAGTGTATACTTGCTGTACAAATTAGGTTTAGCAATGTTTAGGTCTAGGGATGATTGTACAATGCAATTGTCATATGTGTACATTCACATACTTTGTGATTTCTTTTAACATGTTTCTTTAATAATGAAAAATTGGACCCCTAACTACTAAAACATAGTCAGAGATAAATATAAGAAAGCTAAAAATGATATTATAAGTGAATTATTGCCAAATTGTGTGTTTTATCATTATACTGTTTTTGATAGGATCGACAGGAGAAAGTTTTATTTAAAAGAAAGGAGCACTTACTACGTAAAAGAAAATAACTGTGTTGGTTTCTTTAGTTTTGGTTTTTGTCAGTTTTTCATTTTATCTAAGTAATATTATAATTTAAGAAAACTAAACACTACCTTAAACACCTTTGGAAAGTGAAAAGCTGTCAAAGATGCTAGAAGGCAAAGAAGCTAGTTAGACAAAACATAGCTGAATTAGTGGTACATAACATTCAAAATACAATACCATGAAACTATTAATTCAGAATCACAAAAGTTAATAAATAACTAATTGGCTGTAGCTAAAGACTAATGGGAAAGTTTGGTCTAATTAACTTATTGTTCAGTCTGGCATGGGCTGTCGGCTACAACTACGTATACTGTGACTGCTAAATGAACCATAAGGTTTATGTTTTCAGGTCTACAAATGAGGCAATATTACTGGTTTCAACTACAGAGTTGAAACCATCCCAGTGTAAAAATGGACTCATGTTTAAAATGTGTACTCATGTTTAAAATCTTCGATAAACACATTTCAAAAACACTGAAGTTGTTCCCTAAATACTAATTCCTTAAGATATAGATTTAAACTTTAACAATAGTCTGTATAGTCAGTATATGTATGTAAGGAAGAAGTTATGAGCCAATTACACTGCTTGTTAAACATTTTGTACAAATTTTCTTACCCTAGGCCTTTAGTGGAGTTAATCTTAGTTCATATATGCACAAAATATGCTTTACTGATGATCCATTTAATGGAAACCATGTATTTGAATGTGTGCAGCCCAATTGTATCTGACAGATATATCATGCCCCATACTTATTGAATATCATTTAGAATTGTAATCTTGTTTTACTTTTGTTTGTTAGCATTTCAGAAAAAATTTTTACAATTTAATTAATATTTATTTTTTTATTTATTGTAGTTAAACTAATCAACTCAAGAAATACACATGCATAATATTAACTAATACATTAATATAAGTGCATGCTTTGTAGTTAGAAATCAAAAATTTAAGTAACTTATTGCAAATCGTTATTGAAAAGGCTTTCCTCGCCAATTGATCTAATAATGTACCTACTAAATTTACCTACTAAATGTATATTATAGCCAGTGATGATGATGTATCATCACTCGGATTTCATATTGTGGATGATATATACTGCATAGATATGTATATATACCTGTATCACTTACTAGCTAATCTATTACACTCTTGAGTGGTTGAGTGAGTTATTGGAATTATGTCTCCAAGTAGTGCTGATTGCATTTCTTATTATTAATAACCATACCTATACATGAGGAAATATATATATATATATATATATATATATATATATATATATATATATGTATATGTATATGTATACATATATAATAAACCAGACATGTAAACAACTAAATTAAATTCTTCAGTAATGCTCCAAGTGATAGTTGACAAATTAAAGACTGACTCACCAATTCCTTTTGAACACTATGTCATCATTTTCAAGTTAATGTACTTAGTTATATATGTACATTGAAGGCTTTACTTGACAGATCTAAGTGCTTTTTGCATGGAATATGTTGGATAACATCTCGATGTATTGAATAGATGAATGATTATTCTTAAGTGCACTTGCATAAAATATGAAATGCACTAAAATGCTAGACCTCACTGTGGTCTTTATTGAATTTTCAAGGCTTCACTGAAAGCTGTGCTTTTTTCAAAGGTTTTTCTAACTTTTAAAGCTTTTGTTTGTTTGAAGCTCCTTTTGGCAGTATTCTTAAGAAGTACAGAAGTTTAATATTTATTTTTTATCTATTGTAGTTAAACTAATCAACTCAAGAAATACACATGCATAATATTAACTAATACAGTAATAGAAGTGCATGCTTTGTAGTTAGAAATCAAAAAATATAAGTAACTTATTGCAAATCGTTATTGAAAAGGCTTTCCTCGCCAATTGATCTAATAATGTACCTACTAAATGTATATTATAGCCAGTGATGATGATGTATCATCACTCGGATTTCATATTGTGAATGATATATACTGCATAGATATGTATATATACCTGTATCACTTACTAGCTAATCTATTACACTCTTGAGTGGTTGAGTGAGTTATCAGAATTATGTCTCCAAGTAGTGCTGATTGCATTCCTTATTATAAACACTCCATACCTATACATGAGGAAATACTTATATATATATATATGATATATATATATATATGTATATGTATATGTATACATATATAATGAACCAGACATGTAAACAACTAAATTAAATTCTTCAGTAATGCTCCAAGTGATAGTTGGCAAATTAAAGACTGACTCACCAATTCCTTTTGAACACTATGTCATCATTTTCAAGTTAATGTACTTAGTTATATATGTACATTGAAGGCTTTACTTGACAGATCTAAGGGCTTTTTGTATGGAATATGTTGGATAACATCTTGATGTATTGAAGATTTGAATGATTATTCTTAAGTGCACTTGCATAAAATATGAAATGCACTAAAGTGCTTAACCTCACTGTGGTCTTTATTGAATTTTCAAGTCTTCACTGAAAGCTGTGCTTTTTTCAAAAGTTTTTCTGACTTTTAAAGCTTTTTGTTTGTTTGATGCTCCTTTTGGCAGTATTCTTAAGAAGTACAGAAGTTTAATACTTATTTTTTACCTATTGTAGTTAAACTAATCAACTCAAGAAATGCACATGCATAATATTAACAAATACATTAATATAAGTGCATGCTTTGTAGTTAGAAATCAAAAAATATAAGTAACTTATTGCAAATCGTTATTGAAAAGGCTTTCCTCGCCAATTGATCTAATAATGTACCTGCTAAAATTTCCTACTAAATGTATATTATAGCCAGTGATGATGATGTATCATCACTCGGATTTCATATTGTGAATGATATATACTGCATAGATATGTATAAATACCTGTATCACTTATTAACTAATCTATTACACTCTTGAGTGGTTGAGTGAGTTATCAGAATTATGTCTCCAAGTAGTGCTGATTGCATTCCTTATTATAAACACTCCATACCTATACATGAGGAAATATATATATATATATATATATATATGTATGTATATGTATATGTATACATATATAATGAACCAGACATGTAAACAACTAAATTAAATTCTTCAGTAATGCTCCAAGTGATAGTTGACAAACTTAAGACTGACCCACAAATTCCTTTTGAACACTATGTTATCATTTTCAAGTTAATGTACTTAGTTATATATGTACATTGAAGGCTTTACTTGAAAGATCTAAGGGCTTTTTGCATGGAATATGTTGGATAACATCTCGATGTATTGAATAGATGAATGATTATTCTTAAGTGCACTTGCATAAAATATGAAATGCACTAAAGTGCTTAACCTCACTGTGGTCTTTATTGAATTTTCAAGTCTTCACTGAAAGCTGTGCTTTTTTTCAAAAGTTTTTCTGACTTTTAAAGCTTTTTGTTTGTTTGATGCTCCTTTTGGCAGTATTCTTAAGAAGTAGAGAAGTTTTGGTACCATCCACTATAGTTTGGTGGCTACCAGTGCTGTGTTTGCCAAGTTAAAGAAGTTCAAAGCCATTTGCCTGGGTAACACACACACACACACACACATTGAAGTTAACCCCTTTCTATTATTAATCAGCTCTGTTCTGCTAAGTTGATAACATTAACTTTTAAAGAGGATGTACAAAGAATGAATGGTGATGCTTATGATAAATCAGACAAAGTAGCGAGTGAGCTTCACCGACAGGTTAATGAAAAAGGATTTGAGTTTTTAATAGGTCTCTGTGACTTCCTTCTCAAGCAGAACCAAGGACATTGGCATAAGAATGAAAAGTCAACCAGAAAGTGAGACATTTTGTTGTTATACAACAAAAATATTAGAAAATTACTGTTTGTATAAATAAGTCTTTTATCATGTCATAATTGAGTAACCTACTTTATATGACAAATGTCTTTCCTTTCTATGTACTACAGCCTTAACTCCACCTACTTAATATCCAGTCCTCTCCACCATTTTTTTTACCTTTTATATTTGTTACTTGATCTATTTCCTTAATATAGCTAAGTTAGTAAATACACTAGTTTAAAGTTTAAAAAGTCTAGACTCTTGATTTCTTATGTTACAGCTGCTGCTGTTTTTTGTTAATATTTATTGTTAAAATACATGACAGTTATATCAACAACATAAAATGCGAAGTAATCCACAATTATATTATTACAAAATATATTCATACAAGACCAAGATGAAATTAAGGTCGTCAGTGATGATTATGGGTTGGGCTCAAATCATCAACTATACAAGAATTACCACTGTGGTCTTGTATGAATATATTTTAACCATGATTGGTCTGGAAACTGGGATGGTTTCAACTCTGTAGTTGAAACCAGTAATATTGCCTCATCTTTTGAGACCAGCAGTTATTTATGTCTAATTTATTCTCTAAATCTGTCAAAATCAAGTCTGACATGTATACTAGACATGATTTTTGACAGTGGTAACTTCTATGATTTGAGCCCAACCCATAATCGTCAACTGACGTCCTTAATGTCGCGTGATAGCGTTTATATAAGGTAATAGCGATGCAATAAACACGAAGAAAGGATATATCTATTACAACTAAAAGATGCGTCTAAAGTTGCCTAATAAAGATGAACTAGATCAATTGGAAAGACTAAGTTAGAAGCTAGATATACAGAAACTAAGCTACAAATCCCAAAATTTTACTTTATCCTGGACAGCCTAACGATTTAGTCTCTAATAGAATATTAGATATAATTTTACATTAATCAGTTATAATATAATTTCTTATGTATAATATCAATTTATATAATACTAGGAGTAACATGGATACGTGGGATTTGCCTCTCTCAGTGATAGACTTGATTATAATACAAATAATGTGACTTTAATCTCTTTCCTTAGCACTGAAACCAATTCATCATGACTTTGTAGTGGGGGCTCAGTTAAGTTCAAAAGATCAGTGGAGAATAGTAAGTTTACTAGTAAATAATACAGTATACTGCATGTGTTAGTGTATAATCAAGAGATATGGCCAGAAAAATGATTATCACATTCAATCTATTACAGTATATTGCATTGAAAGAACTGTTAAAGTTGGCTACTAGGTTTATTCCAGCACCTACTTGCCATTATTGATTATTTCCCAATTATTTGCATCTTTATATAGATAGTAGGTCCTTCTCTCAATGGAGAACTAGGAACTAACTAAACAGCCAAGTTGTTCCTCTACTTTCTTCCTATAGTAGCATGTACATAGCCTCTTCATAACTCAAACTATTCATGAATTGATAGTTTCATACAGTGGCGGATCTAGGAAAAAGTTCTTGGGTGAGCCCTGAGGCTAATTATTCACACTATTTGGATTCATTAATTTACAACTAATTATGTTCATTACCACATTTCTATGAGCCTGTCTCTAGTACTCACTTTAATGCTTGAATAGTGTTAAGTTATTATTATTACTTGATCATATCCCTTGTGAATCAACAAAAGAATAGAAATAAGTTTAATTAAAATAACTTCTTAAGAATATGTAGGGTAGCAATACCAAAAATTATTGAAACAAGGTGGGAAGGGATAGCTGAGACAAAGATAGATTGTTTTACTTTAATTTACATTAAGAGTGAGTAAGACTCCACTGCAATAGTATAAGTGTTGTTTAATCCAGATTCATATTATTCATTAGTTATGTAGTGGTAAATAAGATATCTAAACATATCTACAATATATATATATGTAAACATTGGTTGACGAGTCCAATTGCTTATAACACTATGTAGTTAATCATCCAATGGATTCTAATTAAATTCAATTCCATGTATGGCTATATACTAGATGGATAATATATGCTAATTATATTAAGTATACAAGATTTATACTTGTTGGTGTTTCTTAGTAAGTACTCATATATAGCTAGTTTGTGTTACAAGTCTATGCATACACATCTCTAATAAATCCATATGATTCCCAAAATTCAGTGATCATATTGACTATTGAACAAACCTGCTAATATGGAGTACCATATATAGAGTCATATTCATGTATGAAACTCATATAAAGACTGACATGTTAAAGTGTCATATTTTTTTTAGCAGTGTGCTAATTATGTAGGGATTACTACATCTCTACATTGTTTCAATAACTTTTGCACTACAGTATGCACGTATGTGTTTTAGTTCCAATAATATAAGAATATTATGTCAGTTTCCACCAATAAATTATACACAATATATGAATATTGGTAGAATAATGATATATTGAGTTACAATAACACTTTATATTTCTTACTATCTCCTTTATTTTTAAAGTGACATTTATCATACTTGAATTACAAGTAATTATGATTATATATATGATAATAGTCCAACTCTGTTTATAATACTAAGTTATTTGAATTAGCAGTGCCTGTTATTGTCAATAATAATGATATCCTTGATTTCCTAATCCATGTTTTATTTAGTGCTAGAGTCCCAGAGGAAAAGGTCATACTTAATGCTAAATCAATCCAGTTAGGTTCCAAGATATAGGGTTTAGAGTCTAGGGTATTGTTTAAGTTCATATTGAAGCATTGCATTTTCTGCTGGGACTGTCTTTATTAAAATGAAACTCTTGTATTTCCTTGTAAAATTGCTACACTTTTTTTTTTCAATAATATTCAACTAGTAGTAAGGCTACATTTACATTGTTAATAATCCAAATTAAAATTAATTCTGAACCTTCCTATAGATTACTTATAACCTAAAAAACCAGTAAATGATAACTTATATTTTGACAATATTTTAAAGTAAAAAAGATATGCAGTTATGTTTAAAGAATAGTTGCTATTTCATGTCATTGCCTAATTTTGTGCTTTGTAATTAAAAAAATTTCATAATTTATAGGTATTTCCTGGTTGCTTAAAATTTTTTGGGTCATAAAATAAATTTTGAGAATCTAAAAGTTAATTTTAGTCAATAAAAACTTACTAGTAAATGCTTTTGTTAAGTAGGCAATGTAATTTATATTTAAGAGTGATAGTCTCTGTTAGTTATATTATATAATCCTAATTACATCCTGTTCTTTTTTTTATAAAATATTATCACTTTGTGTTTTGTGTTTTTGATTTATTCTCTAATTTTATTAGTCTCATATAATACATGTAGCTGTGTACAGTTTACTATTTTGCAAATGATCCTTTATACTAACTCAATTAAAAAAAACATGAAGCACGGATCATATGAAAAATTACCACTGCTAATATGCTACTGCTATACAACAGAACTAAAAAGTAGCACAAGACATTTAACACTAACTCACAAAACATCACAAAGGAATGCAATAATTATGCTTGATAAAATACCACAATAATGATAGCTTTTCTTAATATATAGGACAGAGAACTTTGGAAGTCTGCTGAAAAAGGACATTTAAAGGAAGCCACACAAGCCCTTCAAAAAGGAGCAAACTTACAATATCGTCATTGGGTAAGATCCTATTACTTTACCTTTAACATTATTTGTATTAACTAACTTAAGTAATTAATTATATATTATGTAGATTTAATAGTATTGATTGTTTTAGCCACACCTAGATTTTAGTTAAAAACTTCAATACTTACACAAATTTGTATTTATTATTCTATTTGTTAAAGTTACTGAGTTTGTATTCACATATTCTTTTCAGGTAGTGTTTTTAATGTTGCCGTATAATTTAAGTGAATGAAACATATTGTGTGATATAAACGTCTTAATCATTGAAACTTGTTAATGTAAATTAATAGCTTTATTGTATACACGTATTTGTAATTTTATTTTATTTCATATATTAAAATATCTTTGTTTTTATTTAGATTGGTAACGGTAATTGTCGATATGTATCGGACATAACACCTCACACTGTAGCTTACATCAATGGTCATAGTGCAATAGTACATCTCTTGGAAAATTACGGTGCTTTTCCTGATTATGTAAGTATACACATGTATGTACTTGAGATCAGTATTTAGGATAATTCAAGTGTTTGATTGTTACATTGTATTGTGTACATATATATGCTTACATTAAAATGTCTCCTTTTTATTAAACTGGTAAAATAAGGCTTAGCAAGTTGATTTTAGAATTTCATATTTACCAAGCTTTATAATCATTTATTCTTTAGTTTTTGTGTTAATTCATATGTAAGATTTTTTTGAGAAGAAGATTAAACTGGATTGTACTTCTAAATAATCACAAATTGTCTTTGAGTAGCTACCCATCTTACCTTTAGGGTAACACCGCAAGTCTTCTGTTATAAATATATTTAGTTTTGAGTTTTAATATTACAGTCTTGAAATTGTTTTCAGATAAAGATATTATGCATTCATCTGTTGGGTATAATTATGTAACACTGCACAAGGTTATATAATTTTCATATAGTTAATAATAAGCTTTGGGTTATGAAATCAGAGCCATGTGGTGTTTTTTATACATGTTTATTCCTAGAATATACTGTTTTATTTATTATGATGTACATTATCTGCATTTACTTATTATGATTTTGTAGATGAAATTATGTTGGCAGCTGCTGTAAGTGGATTAGTAGATATAATGAAAGAAGCCATTGAGAAGAATGCTAATGTCAATGGACAAGACACAGATGATGTAAGTTATGATCTTATTATAATAGTCTAATTAATGTCACAGTTATAATTTGTCTACAAAAACTCAGATATACAAGACTTAGTTATATTGTCTTAATGTAGTATTTAAAATTGTAATAGTCATTTTTGCATTCGCACTCTTTGGTGTTTTATTATTAGGATGGTGATACAGCTTTGCATTTAGCCTCAGGTAATGGTCACACTGAGACAGTCCAATTTCTCTTATTATCAAATGCAGATCCAATATTTGTAACAAGGTTAGTGTGCGATGTGTATTGCTTGTATTTCATTTGTTATCTCTAGTACATGTACATTTTTGTAGTACTACCTTCTATAGTATGTTTATGTTGGCTTAGAACCCTAAGCAACATAAATATCTTGTTGTCTTATAAGATGAGGACATGGGATAGTTAAAATAGGAATAGTTGTTGTGACAACAACTGTTACTATGATAAAATGCTGTTGATAATTTAAAGTATATAAATTATTAGTCTTATACCAAGGCTTTTGTGAAAAAGAAAAGAAAGCCTGGTAACTACTGGTTGTGCATGCGCATAATTATTGTAATTTATGCAATATAGTGACATCATAATTACAACATTTTAAATTAAATGATGAAATAAATGGGCTGGGTTACATTGATGACGTTTCATTCCACGCGTTTAAGCATGGCTAGTCAAGTTTGTCGGTTGTGCAGATTTAAAAAGAGCGTCAAACTTGTTCAGTGCTGTTGGGATACAAAACCACACGAAGACATCTTTTCCATCATATATAATTTCAATGGACAAGAGTTGCTCTTTTTTAAGAGATAGATTTGGACTTCCTAGCTGCTTTAAAGCTTAGAGTAGAGCAGCAGAAAAGTTTTTATCAGTATTGCAAGTAGCCATCACAGTCTGACATTGCAGTAAAAAAGAATTTTGATGTCATAGTTGACGGAGGATTCCTATAGTTTACTATTTTCCAATAAATCTGTGGAAATTAAACTCATGCGGAAACAGTAGTTACCAGGTGTTCTTTCTTTTGCGAATGCCTGGGTATGAGGCTAATAAATTATAAACACATGAGTGGTAAATATTATTAGTGGTTATCACTAACAATATTCACAATGTGAGATGTACCACTTATTGCCTCAATCAGAGTATCATATACTTAGCACCTCTATTTAAGTAGTTTGAGTTTTTATGTCATTGGTCAGATTTAATGTGGTAATATGATGGCTGTTGTAATGACTGTTATAGCTAGTCTGGTAGCTTCTATTTTTTTATAATTGAATAACTTTTCCTTTTTTTAGGATGGGCAAACACCAGCACATTATGCAGCAGAGGATGGTCAAGTAGATGCTCTAAAGTTATTAATTACAGTGGAACGAGTTGATGTAATGTTACAGACAAAGTAAGTCATATTACAGTTATGTATGAGTTATTCCATTTGAACTATGACATTTAATGTTGTCTTAAATATTAATAACACCTCTACCATACCAGACTGTTCATTACTTCAAATATTCTAATAATATATTTTTTGATAGAAATGTTCAAAGATCAAAATCCAAAATCATTCACAGTTGAAAAAACACTGAAACCCAATTTAAGTGACAAAATCCCTAACAACTATATTGTTAGTACAATCTATTGATAATAATGGACATATATAGCTTTTTTAAGATTTCCTGTTCTTACTTTTGAAGATTGATATTTTCTTTATATGCTTTTATCACCCTAAATTTTTGTTTTGCCTGCAGCATTCAAATTGTTGCTAGATTTATCAAGTTCCAACTCTAGATTTCCTTATAGACCATATAATATTGGGTATTGCCATACCCAAATCTTTTCTTTTCTTGATTTAAAGCAGCATTCTCTCCACAAATACCCTTTACTTGATGATATGTTGTCTTTTCCTTTGAGAAAGCCATCCGCCTCAGCTTTGACTTTCAGTACCTCACTACTGATAGGGAATTGTCTGAGCTCAAGCTACTGTGAACCAACTGAACAAAAACAGCATTAATGTCAACATCAGTAAGATCTCCTACTGCTTTTTCAACTTCCAACAGCATGATTTGCTTATAGAACACTTTTATTTTTAGACTAGGGCTAGGAGTACTTGGAAGAATGTGGTACTTACCAGGAAAACCTTTCTTCTTAAATTTTTCAGCTCTTCAATTCACACTAGAACTTTGTTTTAGTTGATTTATTGTATCGTTGTATATGACTTTTAGATCAATGAATGAAATTAACCTGCATACAGTAGCTACCAATGCACATACCAACTGATGAATGTCATTACTTTACCACAATGGTTAAAATATAAAAATAATGCCAGTTGGATGCTCCTTTGCATCGCTTCACGACACTCATGCACTCCTAGTCAAATCTATAGAAGTTTAACATTATAATATCAGGGTTTCATTTAAGGGTGGGGGGGGGGGGGAGGACATTTGCCCCCCCCTGCCAGAGTCTGCCCCCCCTCTTGGAAATTAGGTTAGCCATTTAGGAAAATACAGCATAAGACAATCTTAGGCTAACACAGGGAGAATGTACAGTTTTAACCTAAAAACAGCTATTGTACTTTTTCTGCTCCATGTCATTTGAAACCACAAATGGTCTGAAAATGTGCCAGAAGCAATTTCAGAGGGTCTAAAATTCAAAAATTTTCTGTGGGGCATGCCTTCAGGACTCCCCTAGAGGGTGTGCTGTCACACACAGTCCCTTTGCCCCCCTAAATTTTCTCTAAGTATTATTTTGTCCCCCTTGTCCATTTTTCTAAATGAAACCCTGAATATAAAAAACATTAGTATGTTCTCGCATGAAATAAACCTGATTAGTCCTAAGATTGTTTTGGACCATTGAGTATGGATATTCTCTATATGTTCACTTTAACAACTTTAATCTATTAAAGAATTCATTTCATTTATAGTGGGGACATAGTCCACTTCATTTAGCACACTGGTATGGTCATGATAACATTGTTAATCTTTTGTGTTCCTTTGGAGCAAGAGATATAGACCAAGTTAGAAATGTAAGTGATTAATGTAAAAATATATATTTACTATATGATAACAAGGACAATATGATCTTACATATATGATGTGTTACAAATATGTTTTATAATTATATGTGGGCAAATTTCACAGTTATAATATATTGTTTATTTTAACAGGATGACTTTACTTTTGACTTCAGCTAAAAAGGGTGATATAGAAAATGTAGTTCTAGCACTTGCATCAGTGCTAATGTCAATGTTCATCATCCTATGAAAGTTAGTAGACTAATTTAAAAAGCAATAAATTAATGTTATTGTTAGTGTTGATTTTTTTAAAATAATATATTCTGTAACAAAGGAGATCAGTTACAAATATTTAAGAGATTTAGCCCTACTCACTCTTGTATACATTATTTCATCTAGAAGGCAGTTTAATGTATGTTTTTTTTTATTCCATAAGACTCCTCTATCTGTTGACATTGTAATACAATTAACATTATACCAGACAATCGTTATAGCATGTGTATTATAATTTTCTATAAATTTTGTGCTATTAGGACAATAATAAATACTTTTGTATTCCACTAGGGTCAGAAAACAGCTCTACATCTAGCCTCTAGGAAAGGTCACTGGTGATATTGTACAGCTACTGTTAAACTCCAATGCAGATCCCATATTTATGATGAGTCAGCATATATTGTGTGTAGAGATTTCTACGCATTTAAATGAGTATAAAATAGATAAAGAATGTTATAGGTGTGTCTATTAGAAATTTCTACATTGAATTGTTGTTTAAATTTTTGTTAGTAAAGGATGGACAAACATAGTCAGTGGCACTATCAGTAGGTGTGGCCTGTTATAATAGTGCATTTACTTTAAAGCATCTTGGTATGCATAGGGATACCACTAGTACGGTGTGCCATTTATGTGAAAATGTTGTAGTTGTCTTTTCGCTAGAACAGTTTCACATGCTAGACAATGAGAAGTTATAGACAGTTTTTAATATGTAGTCCCATTTTATCGTTGGTATGTATTAAATTTTCTATAAATTTTATGGTATTGTAGTCAAGAATAAATGCTTTGTATTTCCTCTAGGTCAGAAAACTGCTCTACATCTAGCCTCAATGACAAGTCACTGTGATATTGTACAGCTACTGTTAAAACTCCAATGCAGATCCCAATATTTATGACAAAGTATATATTTGTTTGTAGAGATTCCTATATGTTTAATAGATTTAAATTAATATCTAATTGATATAGAATATTTTGGGTGTGGCTGCTAGAAATTTCTACAATTGACTTATTGTTTAAATCTTTTGTTAGAAAATATTAACAAACATAATCAGTGACAGGTATCATTGAGTATGACCTGTTATAATAGTACAGATACTTAAAACCATCTTGGTAATTGCAGAGGTACCACTAATATGATATGCCACTTGTGGCAAATGTTCTTATAATTGTAGAGTTGTATCATCAGCATTACACTATACTTTTAGGCTGTTACTAGACCCATCCAAAAACCTAAACTCTAAACACTTGAGCCTAAAAAACTGCCATTAGTGGGACGACTCCTGTTTTAATTTTGAGACTAGGAATATACCATACTTATTTAATATCTTAGTCAGTTTCTGTGTGTTTGTGTTGCTGTCATTGCTCAAATTTGATACAGTAATAAATAGCTATGATTATTTGTATTGATGACTGTTATATTGACTATATAGTTTATTGAGTGATAGTTTCTTTACTATTTTGAAATTGACTAACTTTTCCTCTTTTCTTTCTAGTTTAAACAAACACCAGCACATTATGCAGTTAAGGAGGGTCATGTTGATGCTCTAAAGCTATTAATTGAAGTTGGACAGGTTGATGTCAATGCTACAGACAAAGTAAGTCATATTAAAGTTAGTTAGAATTTGTCTTTAATATTGATACCAACCTCTCTCATACCCATTCTGTCTAAAGTTTTGATAACATGTTTTTGGCAAAAGATGTTCCAAGAACAGTAATCCAAAATTGAATTGTGATATTTTGCTGGCACGTGTCAAAAATAGCCTGTCGTCATTACTTTGATTAATGTTAATATTCATTAAGTAACAATTAATTAATTGTTATAAATAATTAATATTCAAAATGTAGCATGCTGTGTGTGATCTTGATCAGCCCTCCCTCTTTCCACATATACACACATGCACATACAAACACGTTTCATAGTTTATTATATACTGTCTGTTTGCTGTTTCAATAATTTCTAAGTCCCGTTATAATGTATTCTACATTGATTCTTTGCAATTATGTAATTCCCATTTTCGAAACTTCATCTATTCTGAATTCATTACCAACTTCACCTTGCAATTTGATATATGTATCATTGGTCTAAAATGATAAATCATGTTACATAAATTAATAACTTAGTTTTGCTTGACCATGCTCTGACTGTGAATGTCACTTAAAGTCCTCTTTACCTAAAAAAAAACATTTGTACATAAAACTGACTCAGAGTCTAAAGTGTAAAACATTAAAATAATAAGTAAGCTTCAGTTAATTCCCTTGATATAATACTTCAGAATATGACAGTTCAGCTTACTTCAATTAAATCAGTGCTCTTTTTTGGTTTTCTTGGTGTGACTGCTAGTGACATTTATGAACTAATTGTTATCAATCAATAAATGGGTATGTTATGCTCAATAAAATTGAATTTATCTATTAGTGACAGCAGTTTTCTTATCTATGATGACACTACATGTAGTGTAGAGAGTGTTAGAACAACTGCTAAGTTAAGATCTCCCTTGTCTCTTTATCTTGTGTTCTGAATTAGGGTTATTTTTTAAGTGAAAGACTAAATCTTGACATGAAATTGAAAGAATGTATGAAGAAGAAAAATAAATAGACCTTAGAAAATAATTAAATTTCAATGTTACAAGTTTCACTTCTAGTGTCATTATAGAAAGGTTACATGCAGAAACTTAATTTTATCAGGGTAGTGCTATTAATTAGTAAATAAAGAAATCATAACATTATTAAAACCTTTTCTATATCATATTAAGAAACATTTTTTTTATTTTATATTTAATAAAGAAAATGATAAATGTTACCTTTAGTATATCTTCTGATACAAACTACAATAACAATCTATAACTGTGTATGATGTACTGATGTTTTTTATTAACTAGTTAAAGAGGTAGTCTTTGATGTGATCTCTAACACACATACATACAATTTGTCTTGGAGCTTGTAATATAAGTTTTCGTTGTCATTGTCATTAGCAAGCTAGATCCATCTCCATTTTGATAGGCTGATGGCAAAGGAGGTGAGGCTCTAGAAGTGAACTAGGCTTACTTCCCCATTCAAATGAGTGGAATGCACTGCCCCATTGGAGTAACTGGAATGTGGGACAGTACTGTGATGTTTACATAGTGGTTACAAACTGTTATCACAATTAGCAAGTGGAGTAATGTATGGAGCAAAAAAGCTACTTGCAATTCAATCTTGATTAGACTCTCTTCAAACGACTCATGATTGTTTTAAGGACGAGCAAAGAAATGCCATCTTAAAAGTTTTAGAGGGAATCATTGTTTCATTTCTTATATTTCAAGTTCTCTCATTTGTTATTGAATATTATATAAAATTTTCAGGACATTCCAACATTATCTTCTGATGAGTGTTCATCAATTGTATTAGTAATTTCACCATTGCTAACTAGATCAGGTGTTGCATATTTGGAAACAAACTCTGATATCTCCTCTGAAATTGTTTTGCTCACAAAGCGTTTATAAGTGACATTATAACGACTTGGATTTATCTTTAAAAATGTTTTCTTTAAGAAACTTTTTTATTACTGCAATAAGATGTCCCTGGGTTTCAGTTATTGTATGTTATCTTGGCATCACAGTTTCCAACTTGAAAGGAAAACAAACACCGATAAAAGAATTCAATGTCATGTGACAATTGTAATAACAGTTTGTAACCACTATGTAAATATTGACGTTACTGGTCCCACATTCCACTCATTCCAATGAGCAGTAAGCCTAGTTTACTTCCAGACTCTCCTCCATCCCTCAACTTATCAAAAATGAAGAAGGTCTAGCTCACTAGACATGTCATTGTATAATGTACATGCTTTTCTTTGGAAAGATTCATTTTTTCTTATGACTGTAATATATCAAAAGTATTTTAAAACATATCAATACTAAGTTAATCTGTTTCTGGTTATCGTAATACACATGAAATATTTATTATATTACTTATACAATACAGTTGTTATTTATATTGTCACTATTTTCATTTTAGGATGGCAATAATCTACTACATTTAGCCTGTGAAAGTGGCAGTGAAGAAACCGTGTATTATCTTTTACATGATGTCCAGCTAGATCCAGATCATCTAGTTGCTCAAAATAATCATGAACAAATGCCATTAGATCGTATTTCACCATCTAATACCAATAGATTTCAATTACTGAAGTTGTTTCAGCCATTCAAACAATGTCACAGAGACTACCTCACAGAATCGTATGCTAAATTATTCTCTGCGGAAGAAAGAAGCTGGTAAAAGCTCATTGGCTGCTGTTATCTCTTATCGTGCTGACAAATGGTATCTTCAAGATATTGATCCAGAAATATGTGTTAAAGGCGTTGTATTACAAACCACCGGAATTGAGTACCACACTGTTCATAGCAGGGAAATAGGAAATGTTGTAATTTTGATTTTGCCGGACATGCAGAATATTATAGTAGCCATGCTGCAGTACTGGAAACTCTCTTGTTGAGGTCACCAGCTGTCTTTGCTATTTTAAGCAACCTTACAGATGATGATGATATGATCAAGAAGGACCTGCTTTTCTGGTTTAACTTTGTGTGAAAATGTTAGCATGAACTTAATTAGTTCAAGTCAAATACTTGTCCTTGGAAGTCACATTGATGAACTGCGCAGTGAAAAGGACTTCAATCCTTTCGTGAACGATGTAGCAGATCTGGCTGTTCGTTTTCAGAATTACAAAGGTTTTTTGGCCAATTGACTGTCATCGACCAGGAGGAAGAGGTGTCAATGCATTTATGAAGAAATTAAGAGAGAGCTGTGAAGCTATGTGGACAAAAATGATAAGATGAGCTACCACTGCCATTGTCTAAATTCCTATCTTCAACAGCTTAAGGAGGTTGCTATTAGCCTAGATGAGCTCTGTTCCAGATTAATGGAACTAAATGAGAGTTGTCTTTTGACCGATCGATCAACAGTGTTAGAATTATTGTCCATGTTCTTGGAAGTAAGGGTCTCATCTTGTTTCTGGCTAACACATGGGTAATTATTGACAAAAAGGCTCTCTTAACTGATGTAAATGGGGTCTATTCATAAAACCATTGATCGTGAGCGTAAACCAGTTGCTAGTAATACTGGTGTAATGCCTGTTTCTGCTCTAGCTAACCTTTTCCTAAACACAACACAGATATGCTTATTCGCTTCTTGACAAGTCTACAGTTTTGTCATGAAATGAATGCTTTGGCTGTTTCTAGTATAACTAACAATGTGCTATCTGATGACTCTGCTCTTAGTAAAGATGAGAAATTTTTATTTTTTTTCCTGCACTCATTACTGAAGACAAGCCCTCTCAAGTTTTTGAAACAACAGATGGATTTGGTTGGTGCTTATGGTGCCCTGAATCACAACAATTTCTCTCATGCGTTTTCTCCTACTCTTCTTCATCGCTTAGCCTTTACTTGCTGCCCTCCTCCTCCTGAGGAAGCTGCCTTTATTACTGAAAATCTGGCAATCCAGGAGTTGCATCGAGTCTGTATTATGTGGAAAAATGGTATATATTGGAAAGAGGAGAATATAATCGAAGTAATGGTTGAGGTTACTGAAGATAACCGATGTGTTACCATTCTTGTATCTCATAGCAGTTTAATCGAAAGCTATAAACTTCGTGCATCGCTCATTAAAGAAGTACTTAGTCTTAAAAGTCAGTTGTGCCAATGTACAGCAAAACAATTCGTTATTGCACCTGGTAATGTTAAGAATGTCATAGATAAGGAACAAGCAAATCGTGTAGTCTATTCACTTAGAGAAGCTGCTAAAGGGAGTACTTGCGAGAGAAAATGTTTCTCTTCAACTAACAATGAAATTGTCAATGTGCAGTTAGTTGTTGGTAAAAAAGAACCATACCTCTGTATTGTGCCTCTGCTGACCAAAGCACTTTTTTACTGACAGCAACAAAGATCTCCCAACTACCAGATCACTATGTCCAACATATAAGAGAAAGTATGCAGTGAGATTATGTCCTCCTATCCATCATCTGATTTCACTTACTTTGCTGTAAGAGAACATCTAAATCAGTATAGTATTTTTGCTGGACGTAATCCTTTGGTAAGCTTATTAATATCTTCTGTCTAAACATAATCAAACTTTTTTTGGTCCTACATAGAGTATACCTTCTCCACGCATTAAAGATGAAGTAATGCAAAGGTTATCAAAACATGTTCAGAAAGGAACAGCAAAGGTTGTATAAATGTCATATTATTTGGTTCTTAAATTTTGTATTTTATATCTACTACTTATATATTTGATTATTTTCATTAATTGTTAAATATTGTTATATTACAGGTAGTACCCAGGATGATTTTCCCTAAAATTATGTATGTTACACAATCATATAGGACAGGTCATTTTATCTTATTGTTGTACTTACAGTTGAAAGGCCTACAAGATGTGCAGTTTTAGTCCAACTATCTAGTATTAATGCTTCATGGCGTAGTATTGGTAATGGTCTTGGAGTAAGTTACAATGACCTTCAAGGTTTGGCTCAACGCAATGATTCAGATCAAACAAGACTTGATCATGTTTATTGAGAAGTGGTTAAGATGAATGGTGAAGGTGAAGGTGCTCTGTCATTTGGAAGACCATTATAGAAGTAGTAAAGGGACCACTTATTCAAGACAAAGCTCTAGCTATGACAATATATGAGTCCTTGAAACGAGAAAATTCTGTACAACAGAATACTCAAAGTAAATATGTAATACTATCATTACAGTTAGAAGGAGTTGTATTTGATTAGTGAGTCATCAGAAATAAATTGTATCAATTCACTACTTATCTTTCTACATTGTTTATTAACTATTCTTTAACTCTATTACATTTCATTTTCTTTGTTGCATTTTCTAGGCAGTATTGATCCATCTGAAATATTTCTAGAAACATTTTGCTGACATTTTGTGATGCCATTGAAGTTAAACCACTGCCCATTGTTAACCAACTCCTTGTTGCTAAGTTGATATCATTAATTTAAAAAAAGATGTAGAGAGTATGAGTGGGGATGCTTATGACAAAGCAAACAAAGTAGTTAATGATCTACAACGACAGGTTGATGAAAAAGGAATGGCATTTTTAAAAGCTATCTGCTGTTTCTTTCTGAAGCAGAAGCATGATTTAAAAGATATTGGCACAAGAATGAAAAAGTCGACTAAAAAGTAAGACATATTATCACATATTATACAATTACTAATTATATAACTAAGTCTTTAATAATGTTATGATTAAGTAATCTACTGTATTTGACATTGTTTTTATTTTCTATGTACACAGGAGCAGTTTTTCTTCGAAAGTTTCTTTCATGTCTACATCCCTGATGAACTTCAGGTTAACTCTCCTTAGTTAGTACCCAAACTTTTATATATTTTTTACTTTTTATATATGCCTTCTTCATGTATTCTTTGGTATATCTAGGTCCAGTAAATACACTAAAAACTTAGAAAGTCTATACCCTTACATTTATGTTATGCATGGCAGCTGCTAATTTTTTAAATTTATTTGTTAATATACATTACAAAGTAATCTCTATTATATCAATAGCATAAAACATGAAGCAATCCACGATTACATTACTACAACATCTCATTAAAAACATATGCGTCGTCATTCAGTAATTGCCTTATAATTTTCTATAACACAATCTTAATAATAGTAGTGGGTTGTTATCTAATGTAAATGAGTTAATTAATCAACAAGATGTCTAAAGAGTTGAACTAGTTGGTCGAATTTATCTTGTGCATCCTACAATAGTGCTATGTAGCTAGAGAGTATATAATATAGTACTAACTTAACTAGCAAAGTCTTGTTTTGTTTACAGTGTTAATTAGTTCCACTATTTTTAGTTGTAAATCTCTCCAGGAGACACACCTGCATTAGTTGAGGATTGAAATGAAAGAAAAGAATAGGATTCATGATATTCTGAGATTAGATTGCAAATTTGCCAGCAATGTCTCCGACTCACTAATCAATTAGAAATAAAACATCGTGTAATATATAAACTAAACAACATTATACTGTCAAACATCCAACATGGACATAACTTAAAATGTATACATAAACAAAAATTTCAAACTGAGGAAGAAGAAACTATTGCCTAGCTCATGACCATATTTGAAAGTTGAGTATATGTGTGAACATTAAACATTTTCTTATAAGGTCATCTAAGTGTGATTTAGACAGTTACGATATACACCAAAAAAAATCATTTAGGAGGCGTGGATCTAATAACTAGCTCACTGATCCTAGTAATCAATACGCACAATAGCATTAATGATATTCATAGGCGACAAACAGCGCGCCCCACAAGAGCATGAAGACAAAATCTGCAGTACATATAAAAGGAAATGAAAAACACCTTGGATAGGTTGTGTTGTGGGCCAGCGTTCTGCAATGCATCAGACCTCTGAGATGGTTACCAGCATACTCTTCGGAGTATCCGAAAGGCCGACTAGGATAGGGTGGTAGTCTCCCTTTAAACGAGAAGAGGATGGTGTATTTGTGGTTCCCGGTTCCTGAATGCGACATTCCCTAAGAGCTGGAATCCCGTACGGCTGGTTTTAAGTTAGGGCGATGCTCCAGCCAGGATTACCTCGTCTTCGGACGAGGGTTACCAAGCCAGGTGGCGGTCCCAGCTAGCAATAGCAGGGAATCCTGGAGCCTAAGTGGAAGCCTGAGTGGGTGAGCGAGTAGGAATCGTTTGGGCCAACACAACATGTTTTTTTTTTTACTTTGACTAAATCTTTGCTTTATTTTAAACTACAAGAAATGTCAGTCATCCAAAGTAAAGTTAATGTTAAGTTTTAGTTGCTAAAACTCAAAATTAAATGACATATTGGAAGTTCCTTTAATTTCAGTTCAACATCACACTAACTATAATATGTGAGACATCACGGATGTTGTCACCATATAGATATTTGATGACAAAAATCCGTGATGTCTCGCTGATTGAAGATCTCCTTGCAATTGTGCTAGCGCTATCATCACAACATTGTCAATATTATAGTTTTTTTCAATGGATCCTGGATAATAAGTTTCACAATTGAGTCAGTAAGCTTGTTTGGAATAACAAAACATACCTTTTTTAAATGTAATAGAAATATGTTTATAATACTTCAGAACATTTTCAACTTTTGATGTTTTACAATATTAATTGATCAATTTTTAGAATTACTTTGCATTGTCTAAATTGTAATAACTGTTTATTTGCCCTTTATCCACTTGAATTGTGGCTAAGATATTAAAGCTACATATTCTCTAACCATGGCCAGGATTAAATCTGATCCTTTCCAATATCACTAATGTATATAGTATCATCATGTACTGTAATGCATTTAATTCATCCTTTTTAGTGAACTGTCCTATATATACATCATTTGAAGAGAATTCTGAATGCATTGATTGTAGTCATCAACCACCAATAGGTGGCCTTCTTTAGTAAAATGCTAATCCCCAGGGTCTCGTTCCTTCAACTGAAAGGAAAGATTTAAATGTGAAATCAACACCGAGGACTTGAATACGATGATTATAGCTGTCACTAACATAGATATTGTTTTGTTGTAGGGTGAATGGCAATATCAATTGGATAATAAACTCCAATGGACCCAGTACCCTTACTTCCTGTCAGTGAGATAAACTTTTGATTTAATTTTTTTGTTACCTATTAAGGTGTTTAGTTGATTGTATTATCATATATACATGTATTTTGTATGCACAAATACAGCTGGGGGAATAGGTGTGGTGTCTCCTCTCAGCAAAAGAAAAAAATATAGAAAATTTTATTTTTGCTGTGCTATTAAGGTGTATAATTGATCATATAGTCAACTTCATATGTATTTTATATACATAAACACAGTCAAGACCATTGCAGGAGTAGATGTAATGTCTCCTTCCAACAAAAATGGCAAATTTTATAATTTTTTTTGGTTGGCCTATTATGGTATCTAGTATAACATATTAATAATAACTTGTTGATGATAAAAATTAAACACATTTTGGTAGTTTCTAATTGATAATTGTTTTCCAATCAACACTAAGTATAATCTCTAATTTTTTTAAACAAGGTAATGGGGTTCTGCAGCAATAAATTTGAAGATATCATTCAATGTTTATTTCATTTATTACGTTTCTGTTGACATATAAGTAGGTTTGGTTGTAATGTCTTTGTTTTATATATTGTGATAATTTTTGACTTTAATTTTGTCTATTTTAGCCAATTTAATATTAGTATGCATTCTCATGCTATACACAACAATTTATATTATTACTGTTATTCCTCAGGCACCTTCGTCTGGTTTATTGAGTTAAATGTAAATATTACATATATATTCTTAATCTTTGTTAAATAAAGAAAAAATTACAAACATTATGACTGCCCCACATGTTGATATGGTAACGCCCACGTAACACCAAAAGTTGTTGCTTATTAAACACTTGGCTTGGTAGCATTCAGGCAATGAACCATTTTGATATAATCATATCAATTGAAGATCATTCTAACTGATCAATTACCTGGTCTTCCTCAGTTATTTCTAATTTGTTGTACTATCACTTCAGTGTAGTAGGTGCATGATACAACAATATGAAACTGAAAATGTTATTGACAATTCAAGTAGCTGTGTATAACACAATTACTGCCCATTATACAACTGGTTTTAGGATAGTTTCCTATAATATTTCTATGATCCTTCTAACACTGAGCTAAGTCTATTAAACTTGGAATCAAAAACATCGACAATGTGTTTTCTTGTACCCTTCTAGAGAAGTACTCTCAGCCATGACTAACAAGTAACTAGGTCACCATATTATGCCAATCTAACCATTGTCTGCTTAGTAAGGCCCAGACCCAAATTGCAGTATTCGGGTGAGACTTATGCATTGCTATATTTCTATCACTTGCTTGCTAGAGCCTAGAAGACATGTAGTAATTCAACTGTATTAACTGATCATCTCCTCAATAATCACTGTTCCTCAAAAGAAGGGATTCTCTGTTGTCCTCTGTGTCATCATGTGACTAGTACTGATTGTAACATTATGACTTATCATATCCGTTCTCATCACACTGCTGGCAAACCCTATCACTGTCCAGACTGTAAGTGTACATTTAGTCTAGAAGCTAATCTCAATACACATTGTCGTGTATGCCATCAAGTACAAAGTGTACCAACTATATCAAGTCATTCTATTTGTGTTGTACATGTGTCCAATTCTTAAAATCATTATTGTACTACATGTGGAAAAAATTCTCATATTATAGTCATTTACTATCTCATTCTCGTACTCATACTGGAGAAAAACCCTTTATATGAGGACTGTGGAAAAGGTTTTGCTCAGTCTAGTAATCTTATTAAAGATTCTCGTATTCATACTGGAGAGAAACCTTAAGGACTGCAACAAGGTAAGTCGAAAGCCATTGGCTTAAGAACGTTATCCAAAGCTGGAGCACTTGAGGAACTAAAGGAGCTGTTATAAATTTAGATAACGAAGAAGAAGAGTGTTTAGGTAATGATTTTTATTTTTTAAGCCCCTATAAAATTAAAATAATTATGATAAAAAATTATTATCTTTAGTAGTGTTGTTCTAGTTTGCTTATTAAGTAGGACTAGTTTTATTCTTGTCCCTTAAAAGTTACAGTATTTTAGTAGTATTAATTATTTTAACAATCTCATCGTTGCTATAGTAATCATGTTCACAGATGTCGTTAGCTCACTGATCCTAGTAATCAACTAGCGTTAATGATGTTCATAGGCGACAAACAGCGCGCCCCACAAGAGCATGAAGACAAAATCTGCAGTACATATAAAAGGAAATGAAAACCACCTTGGATAGGTTGTGTTGTGGGCCAGCGTTCTGCAATGCATCAGATCTCTGAGATGGTTACCAGCATACTCTTCGGAGTATCCGAAAGGCCGACTAGGATAGGGCTGGTAGTCTCCCTTTAAACGAGAAGAGGCTGGTGTATTTGTGGTTCCCGGTTCCTGAATGCGATATTCCCTAAGAGCTGGAATCCCGTACGGTGGTTTTAAGTTAGGGCGATGCTCCAGCCAGGATTACCTCATCTTCGGACGAGGGTTACCAAGCCAGGTGGCGGTCCCAGCTAGCAATAGCAGGGAATCCTGGAGCCTAAGTGGAAGCCTGAGTGGGTGAGCGAGTAGGAATCGTTTGGGCAACACAACATGTTTTTTTTTATTTTTAATAAATCTTAGCTTTATTTTAAACTACAAGAAATGTCAGTCAATCCAAAGTAAAGTTAATGTAAGTTTTTTGTTGCTAAAAGTCTAAATTAAATGACATATTGGAAGTTCCTTTAATTTCAGTTCAACATAACACTAACTATAATAATATGTAAGATATCACGGATGTGATGTCTCACTGATTGAAGGTCTCCTTGTGCTAGCGCTATCATCACAACATTGTCAATATTATAGTTTTCAATGGATCCTGGATAATAAGTTCCACAATTGAGTCAGTAAGCTTGTTTGGAATAACAAAACATATCTTTTTTAAATGTAATAGAAATATGTTTATAATACTTCAGAACATTTTCAACTTTTGATGTTTTACATTATTAATTGATCAATTTTTTAGAATTACTTTGCATTTGTCTAAATTGTAATAACTGTTTATTTGCCCTTTATCCACTTGAATTGTGGCTAAGATATTAAAGCTACATTTTCTCTAACCATGGCCAGGATAATATAGATTGTGTGTAAAATAGCAACATTATTCTACATTTCTGGATATCTTCCTGTAATCCATATCAACTAAATTACAAGATTAAACCAGCAGTCACACTCTACACTCTCAAAACATAAATCAAAGATTGTCTTTTGCATTAACTTTGGCCTGTACTAGTGTACTCACAAGTCAAAGAGCACAATGATGACTTAACTAACTTGTTGTTAATTAACTTATACAACACAAACCTGCAGCAACCTCCACCCATGTAAATAATTAAATAGGTGTTACATATATTCTATGATAGAGGAATATAATGAGTACTTCCTTAAACCCTAACTTTTAAACATACAAACATTATCCTAAGTGTATTACTGTTTAGGGCTTTTCTTTTTGGTAAAACAGTGCTTTTAGATAGAAAGACAAAGTAAGTTCTGTTACCCTTGTGTTTCTATATGCATAGATAATGACGAGTGTTAGTTGCTAGGTCATTTGACAAGAATAGTCTGAGTAAGCTAGATATATTTCTATGGATAAACAATTCTTATTGAGTCATATATTTAACAGACTTTGTGAATTCATAAACTGAAACTATAATTTTTAACAAATTCATGTGATAAATGAAGACATATATTACTTTAATAATTGGATAATTTGGATTGGTACATTACTCTCAACAAAAAATACGGGGGTTTTAAAATCACATAAACATTAACAATACTCCATAGTACATACTCTTTTATATGAAGTCTGAACCAAAATATGATTCCATACCAAATGCATCAAATAATAAATGCTACTTAATGGCAATGATACAAAACCAATGATACTAAAGTGACTGGATCAAATAGTAAATGCTACTTAATGGCAATGATGCAAAGCAATGATACTAAAGTGACTACTTTGTATAAATTTGATATTAAAATAAATGACTACTTTATTTTAGTAATTATTATGACATTGCAATGATACAAAATGATACTAAAGTGACTACTTTGTATAAATTTGATATTAAATTAAGGACTACTTTATTTTAGTAATTATTGTGACATTAAAATGACTACTTTAGTAATTATTATGACATTAAAATGACTACTTTATTTCACATTTAGCATTTAATAATTATAATGATAAATGTTTTTTTATGCAATGATTATAATGATAAATGATTTTACATTATGCTATGATTATAATGATAAATGATTTTACACAATGACACTAAGATGACGTTTTTACACAATGATACTGACATTTAATAATTATGATAAATGTTTATACAATGATTATAATGATAAAATGTTTTTACACAATGATACTAAAATGACAATGATACTAAAATGATCACTGCCCAGTGAAAGACTCCATAGCCTTTTATAAATAGCAAATCCGGCTGTTTTTTTTCACAATTACAAAACTGCCCAGTGAAATACTCCAGCCTTTTGTAAATAGCAGCTGGAAACTGTTTTACTTGCTGCTCAAATCAAGTACTTGTCCTTTGCTGCCCAGTGCTTATAATAAAACTTCAGAATTACAATAAAACTTCAGAATTACAATAAAACTTCAGAATTACAACGTGGTTTAAAACTTGCTTACAATGACAATTAAAAAACTTGGCTTACAACGATGCTTACAATGGCAATTAAAATCGATTAGGAAGTGTTGCTGTCCAATTAGTAATTGGTGAAAAGGAACCATACCTCTGTATTGCCCCTCTTGTGAACAAAGCTCTCTTTACTGACAGAAACAAAGATCTCACTACCAGATCACTATGTCCACCATACAGAATTGGCTTCAGTACCCCTCTAAATTGCTATCTTCCAACAGATTAAAGAAGTTGCTGTTAGCCTAGATTAATTATGTTCCAAATTAATCTAGGTCTTGCTAAATTCCAAATTATACATGCTAAATTCAAGTTATACAAACAATATTCCTACGTATGTACCTCAAATCGTGCTAAGTTTCATGATCAGGTTCAATTGAAGGGGCTCCAATTGCAAAGCCAATAACTTTAGTGAACGTCACCCAATATGAGAAATTCGTATCTTGGTAATTACGATGAAATTTCAGGTTACCTGAAATTATCAAGAAAACAAGTTCAATCTCCATGTCAGGTAGCTCATGAAGGCATCAAGAACTACTTTTCAACCCAAAATCGATCAACAGTGTTAGAATTAGAAGAGATCTAAATCGATCAACAGTGTTTAGAATTGGAAGCAAAGATCTCATCTTGTTTCTGGCTAACAAAATGGTGCTGACAAATGCATTGATCGTGATTGCAAACCAACTCTCAAGATAGAAGACAGCTATCTTATATACTTTACAAAGACAATGGTTACAATACATATCAACAACTAGAGTGTTTAAACAAATACACACATATAAACCAGACTACAGTGTTCAATTGTCTTCAATTGTCTCTATATACATGACAGCTGAGTACACTATGACAACTGAGCACACTGTCTTTACATGATACATTTCCCCTTTTATTTGAAATTAGTATATGTTACATAATTTGGTGACTTACACATTGGATATCTTCCTGAGTGGGAAGTCAGTTTTTGTTGGTATCCATTGGGGTGGTATCATTTGGTATACTGGCTACATAGGAGAGATTTAGTGGTCACTAGTAATGTGTCTTCATGAGTCAATGGTTGATTCCTTCCTGTTTGAGTATCCGGTCCTGAAGTGTACTCTGGGTTAGTAAATGGCAGTGTTAAGTCTGTATCTTCATTTAATTTAGAGTGTGTCTTCTTCGTACATTAAAGGATTATCCCTATTGTTAAGTTGAATGATAGACAATTTTGGACCTGCATAAAATAAAACCAGGGACCGAATGATTCTCACCCTTTGCAATTTTTTTTGCAAAGGGTGAGAATCAATATAATGCTACTTCTACTGCAAAACATCTTGGCTGAGTATTTTTGTTGGCAACTTGTTCTTAGATATATTGTTTACATTGTACACAATCCCTTAATGTTGGTTTCTGTAGGTCCAGTCTTGATCTCAATTTTATTCCATTAACAGTTCATTAATAATCCCATGGTGGTATGAGGTGTCAACCTGTAATAAAATAGGAACTTTGATATTCTGTCTGTTAGAGTTCCTGTTGCTATTTTCTTCAGACCATCCATGAATGTGAACTACAATGTTCAATTTGTCTCTACATAACAACTCAGCACACTGTCTTTACGTGCATGACAACTTAGCACACTGTCTTTACAAAACAATTGAATACACTGTCTTTACATGACAACTCAGTACACTGTCTTTACATGACAATTTGGCACACTGTCTTTGCATGACAACTCAATATACTGTCTTTACAAAACAACTGAACACATTGTTTTTACAAGACAACTTGGCACACTGTCTTTACATGACAACTCAGCACACTGTCCTTACATATATATCAAACAGTACACCCATGTACTTCAAAACAGTTTGCTATTGCACCTGCTAACATTAAAGCTGTCATGGAAAAAGAACAGAGAAGTCGTATACTAGTACTCTATGTAAAGGAATACTAACAAGAGAAAACATTACTTCCTCTACTGATGCATGAAAGTGTTGCTGTCCAATTAGTAATTAAGGAACCATACCTCTGTATTGCCCCTCTTGTGAACAAAGCTCTCTTTACTGACAGAAACAAAGATCTCACTACCAATCATTATGTCCACCATACAGAAGATGTATGTGGGGACATCCACACCATATCTCTGTAAGACAACATCTTAACAATTTAGTATTTTCACTGGATGTAAAATCCCTTTGGTATGTTTACATTCATATCTCTTAACTAAGTGTCTATGAAATTCTTTTATCTTCTCTTTATAGAGTATACCTTCTCCACCAATATAAGATGAAGTAATGCAAAGACTATCAAAATATTTTTCAGACAAGAACAGCAAAAGGTTCTAATTTTGTCTGTATTCTTATGTATTGACTTAGTGATTATTACAGATTTTATTAACCCTGTTACTAAACCTGACAAACAGATATCATCATCTATTATATGGAATGTCGGAGGTATGTCAACACAATTGAATATTTCAATAATTTACCAATTATATAATTTAGTTTGTTTATTATTTAATTTTCTTATTTTTTTATATCTACCCACTTTTACATTTGATTACTTTCATTAATTGTTATATATTGGTATATTAGTAGTTAGGAGCCAATGTAAATTGGATTACCAACGTTAAAAGGATTACCAAACTGATAGATTCAGTCATTTCACAAATGATTTATGTTGAGTAATTCTTATTATATGACAGTACTTAATCTTATTATACTTACTGTTGAAAGTCTACAAGATGTAAAGTTTTAATCCAACTAGCTGATGGTGATGCTTTATGTTGTAATATTGGAGTGAGTGATAATATCCTTCAAGGTTTGGCTAATGGCAGCATGCAGAATTAAACAAACTTGGTTATTTATTCAGAATTTGTTGGACATGAATGGTCAAGATGAAGGTACTCACGTTACTTGAAGTGCCATTTTAGTTGGTATAAGTTGTCCACTTGTTAAGAAGAAAGCTCATGCTCTGACATTATATGAATACTTAAAACTAGAAAGTTCCAGATACTCAATGTAAGTATGTAATAATATTTTTAGTTATTAGAATTATATAGACTGCTTGCAATTTCATGGTCACTAAAGATGTAGCAAATGTATTCACATCAGCCATGTTGATGATCATCATGTTAGGAGACATTTTGTCATAGCTTTGCATGTATCTTTGTTATGGAACATGACAGTAAAATATTGATTATGAGATAATTAGGAAGTTTACCTGTGGGTAACCAAAAGAGTTCAAATGAACAAGTTTCAAATATCAAGCTATTATTGTGTACATACCTTTTATCATAAGTAGTAACAGTAAACATGTTGGAGAAGAGTCCTCTAGAGGTGATGATAACACTAGTACATATATACACTAGTATATATTATGTTCATTGAAACAAACAAAAACATATTTGATGATCAAAACTGATGGTAAGTTACTCTGACCATATCATTTAACCTGTACATGATTACACAATCATTCCTATGTTCTATGTATTAATAAAAGTGTTTGTGAGTCTTTGCTGAGGACAGTCACAGAGTTAATGGTAAGTTTTGCATCACTATAATTAGTAAAAAGTGCATCCATTTATCCATCCATCCTTCCTTCTATTTTACTCCTTTCATTCATCTAACAACTCAGCTTTTTTTTAATTATTAGAGTATCCTCCATCTAGTCCAGAGCACATTGATAAACTCAAGCAGTTGTTTGGTCATTCCAGATCCAAACTGTAAGTTTAATAAATAATATAGAATTGTTTTAAATGTATTTATTAATATTTTTATTAGTGAACAATGGAAGGTTATTCATTCAATACTTTACAAGAAGCAGGATAACTGTGCTGTCATAACAACAGATATATGTACAATAGTAAATTTAAACCCAAATAGGCTCAGTAGCTAATGGAAGTACAGCTGTGTCTAATAAAGGGTTATAGTTATCAATATTCACAGATCATTGGAACTGTTCCCTAAAATATTTACAGCTGTGATTAATCAATCATTAAGAGAAATATCAAACCATGACTTGTGTCTCTTATGACAAGATCCACTATAGGCAATGATATCATCGCTAATAAAATGATTGGACCAGATTGTAGTCATATTTTAATTCATTGTTTGCCTGCAGGTATGTTCCTGTGATTATTATCATAATTGCTTATCTCCTTATCAGATTGTCATCGTCATGTGTGTTACATATTGTTAACATTAGCAGACACTACAATGTTTAATTAGTACCAAACATTTATTCCCAGGAATAAAAATTATAGCCATGCTGTTTTACATAACATTATAGCCTCCTGGTATAGCTAGCAATTGCTATCAATTTGTGTCCTCCAGTGTCCACTGAATCACCCTATTTTTCAGAATTCATGCAATCAACCAGTAAACATACATATTGTGAATGTATAAAATCAGGTATTTTATATATATATTTGTAAATTAAAGTTAAAAATAATTCAAATTAATACAAAATTATGCTGTTACACAGGAGTATGTTTACTGAAGGTATTACTACATCTATACAGCATGTACAGGTATAGCAGTGGTACAACAATACTTTCATCAGCATCTCTTGTTCAAATTCTATCAAGTAAAAGAGAAAATACACCAAATATTAGAGCTTATTATTGCAAACAGATCGATATGCACAAATCATTTATTTCCTGGTAGATACCAAATGCTCAAGAGTATTACATCCAACTAGTAAAAAAATTAAGCTGAAT
The DNA here is from genome assembly GCF_016097555.1 of Gigantopelta aegis. Lineage (NCBI taxonomy): Eukaryota > Metazoa > Mollusca > Gastropoda > Neomphalida > Peltospiridae > Gigantopelta > Gigantopelta aegis. The sequence goes on from NW_024532769.1 coordinate 161,553, forward strand.
TATTTGATGCAAGGTAAGGCCTTGTATCACATTTTTAAAACGTTTATTGTTGAGTGCACAACAAAAACTAGTAGAACAATTTTTTTGTGACTAGATGGAAACAGGTTACATTCAGTAACCTGTTTATCAGCTATCTGACTCAGTCACAATGACCTATAACAAATGTAATTGCAGCAACAGTAACACAAAGACTAGTAGTGTGCTTGAATTGAAAATACATGTTAGTAATAATATTAAGAATGGTGCTCAATATTAATATGTTGAACAGGGTAACTTCCATCTGTCAATGTTGTATCATTACCACTACCCTTGCTAAACTTAGAGAGGTCTAGCCACACCCCTTCTTTCATGGCTATATTATTATAACAGATAAAAGAGAAGACTAGTCCATGGTGCTGGGCAGTAAAACACAATATAAATTGTCTTACAGAGTGCGTTAACACACAATAGTGTAAAAGTATCGCAGACACTTTTGCCCAGGTTGGTATATGTTAAGATGGCCTGTTGTAAACTACATAATACACGCCATTTGGCTTTGTTGATTTACCAAATTCAACTTACTGGCAACTGTAATTACCTCAACTGTAAGCTATTATTCAATATGTATTAATGATTATATAGTTTTTGTGTATATATACTTTTATTAGCGGTTCTTGCACTAGCTTGTCTGTTAGAAAGTGTTAATGTAATATTTTACACCAGATTTTAGCATGTGAGGATTAGGGATAGAGAAATATGGTGTATGTTTATGCAACAGGTCACCTAGCAATGTGCACTATAAATAGAAACACAATACATGGTACTGTGTTTAGATTTAGAAGCCTCTAGAGTGTGGAATCAATTGATGATGTAATCCTTTGAATGATCACATGAAGAAAACCAGATGTGAAATTATAGACTATTAGATATTAACTTATAATCATAGAAAAGATGAGTTGTAACAAGTACCAACTATCACTTTGCTTCTATTTATTTTATCTTTTTTAGTGATGTGACACCAGTGTATACCTTACCACAGATTACTACTAATCTGATGGTAGCACAATTGAACAAAGATTGTGTATTATCTGTTAATGAGAGTGGAGTCATGTCTGCTGTAGAGGTTGGACATTACTCCCTTACAACAGTAAGTTTTTATATACAAGAGAAGTTAACAATAAAGTTTTAATTGTACAGTGGGAATATTGTTGAGGGTTTTAAATTAGAAATAGACCCGTTTACAGATTTGCTAGCTTTTGCTACACCCACAGAATTTATTTTACAGTTTTGTAATTAATATGCTCTTTCTCCTTTCCCTTTTTTTGGATAATTTTCAAATGGTCTTTTTTTGTGATCACATACTTGTCAAGTCCTCCTTTGTTACAATTACTAGTAATCATAGTTAGTATACACTGTGCACAAATACACCTATAATATTTATTGTTGACTGTATATCATTATTATAGATCTCAAGATGAATGGTATCAAATGGTAGGTGAAGACTCTGATGGCAAACAATTAACTTTATCTAGAGATAGTAGTCTCAACTACATCAAAACCAAAACATGGAAAGGTATATTATAGACACATTTGGAACCCAGTACTGTAGATCCTTAGCATAAACGTGTCCTCATAGTATTGCATACATAGAACTAGAATAATTGTTCTCAATTTATGGTATCATTTCTGAAATGTTCCACTGTAGTAATAATATTTGAGAGAGATTGTGCCATGTTCAATAGTTTCTTAGTTTGTAATAATTCCATGACAAAATTTGTATACTTACTAACTCAATGAAGTATTTATCTTCTAATCCTCCATTTATGGTATTGCTCATCATGTTGGTGGTAATGAATACATGGGCTAGGGACTGGAGGTAGAGACCACCACTGGACTAGGTGGGAAAGGTAGTCCATACAGACTAGATGCCTGGTCATAATGCTTCCAGCTATCTGATAAAGAGAAGATGGCTGTACCCATGAGGTATGGGAGAATCTGTTCTTGATACATACAGTAGTACAACCATAGTAGTGGCTGTACCAACCTAATTCTTTTTAAAATTATTAATAAGTGCAATAATGTCAACAATGTTGAGGTGATATTCCATTGTTAGCTATTATTGAGACTCTTTATGATAATTTTTATAAGCTATTGTTATGGAGTTTAGAGGTAAAGCAAGCTGCTAATGAACTGTGACAAAGGCATGAAAGAGAGGTATATATTGAAGGAATTAATGGTTATAAAATTAGTAGTAATGCTGGCCTTGTCCCTAGTTACCCATTTACTGAATATTAGAAAGTCATTATTAGTAATTTTAGTGTTATAATGTAATAAGAACACAAGAACCAATAATGCATTTTCTTTATAGTCTGTTTCTAGCTGTTTGCTCTTTCAATAACTATACAAGTTTATTACGTGTTTTTATCAAGTATATAAAAAATTATGTATAATTAATCGCTCTCTTGCTAGATTGTAGGAATAGCTATAAATGAACACCTCATAAGATGTATACACAGGACAAAGAGCGGATAAACAAATACAAATGTTAAGAACTATTTTAGAGAATATTCAGGTCAGTTAAGTGGAAGTGTCTTAAAGCCGTTACATGGTAAATGTACCTTATTCTAAGGATGCTGAGAGACAATGGTTGAGGCACCAAACATTGGTGATTTTGATGATAGGAAGGTACTTTAATATGTACTCTATACACTTTTGTAATGAAGATTTTATACGTAGTGAGATTCCCAACTTGTTAATAGCAAATCTGGCTTTCGTTTCACAATTACAGAGAACTGCCCAGTGAAAAGACTCCAGCCTTAAACATTGTAAAGAGCAAAACCCAGCTGTTTGATTTCACAATTACAAAGAACTGCCAGTGAAATTCTCTGCTGCTCGATTTTAACATCAAGTACTTGTTGCTTGCTTACTGGTTCAACCCCAGGACAGTAGACTAAATCGACCAGCTGCAGGATAAAATGAGAGCATGCAGCTAATTAGCTCAAATCAAGTGAGGAGTTTGATTATACACTGAAAGGTTGGTGTCTTTTAAGAGAAGGTTTTGCTGAAGTTAGTACCTAAAATCTATCCTACAAGTCACAGTAATTCAAGAAAATCTAATTACTGTGACTTGTAGGATAGATTTTAGGTACTGTTAATTCGCTTCCTTTATGTCAAGTACTAGTTCTTGGAAGTCACATTGACGAACTGCCCAATGAAAAAACTTGCTTACAATGACAATGGCAATTAAAATTAAAAGTGAGCATTAAGCTAATTAGCTCAAACCAAGTACTTGCTTTATGCTTTAAAACTTACTTACCTCTGTCTGGAGGAAAATGTGAGCATAAAAGCTAACATAAAGCCAACATTGTTGACAAATGCATTGATCGCGAGTGCAAAGTATTAATTATTTTAACAGTCTCATCGATGCTATAGTAATCATGTTCGTAGGTGTCATTAGCTCACTGATCCTAGTAATCAATACGCACAACTAGCATTAATGATATTCATAGGCGAAAAACAGCGCGCCCCACAAGAGCATTAAGACAAATCTGCCAGTACATATAAAAAGAAATGAAAACCACCATGGATAGGTTGTGTTGTGGGCCAGCGTTCTGCAATGCATCAGACCTCTGAGATGGTTACCAGCATACTCTTCGGAGTATCCGAAAGGCCGACTAGGATAGGGCTGGTAGTCTCCCTTTAAACGAGAAGAGGCTGGTGTATTTGTGGTTCCCGGTTCCTGAATGCGACATTCCCTAAGAGTGGAATCCCGTACGGCTGGTTTTAAGTTAGGGCGATGCTCCAGCCAGGATTACCTCGTCTTCGGACGAGGTTACCAAGCCAGTGGCGGTCCCAGCTAGCAATAGCAGGGAATCCTGGAGCCTAAGTGGAAGCCTGAGTGGGTGAGCGAGTAGGAACCGTTTGGGCAACACACAACATTTTTTTTTTTTTATAAATCTTAACTTTATTTAGGAAATAAAGTTAATGTTAATTTTTAGTTCTAAAGTCAAAATTAAAGGACATATTGGAAGTTCTTTTAATTTCAATTCAACATAACATTAAGTACGATAATATTTGAGATATCACTGTGATGTCTCACTGATTGAAGATCTCCTTGTGCTAGTGCTGTCATCACAATATTGTCAATATTATAGTTTTCAATGGATCCTGGATAATAAGTTCCACAATTGAGTCAGTAAGCTTGTTTTGGAATAACAAAACATACCTTTTTAAATGTAATAGAATATGTTTATATACTTCAGAACATTTTCAACTTTTGATGTTTTATAATATTAATTGATCAATTTTTAGAATTACTTTGCATTTGTCTAAATTGTAATAACTGTTTATTTGTCCTTTATCCACTTGAATTGTGGCTAAGATATTAAAGTTACTTTTTCTTAACCATGGCCAGGAGAATATAGATTGTGTGTAAAATAGCAACATTATTCTATATTTTGGATATCTTCCTGTAATCCGTATCAACTAAATTGCAAAACCAGCAGCCACACTCTACAATCTCAAAACATAAATAATGTAACATAGCCTGACTACTCCCACCATAGGAGAAAGGTGTTATCAAAGTAATAAACTGATTTGTCTGTGTCCAGATATGTGCATCCAAATGAACTACTGCCATATCACAACACATTACCATGCTTCCAATTCTAATCACTAGGCAGTCCATATAGTATAGAAAGGTCACAGTGAAGGCTTGGGGCAATGACTACTTCATTTAATATAAGTCAGCAATATCTATACTCACTCTACATTTAGCATGAATTTCAACTTCTTACAATCCTCATAAATCTTCATCACAAATTGTGATTCACAATTGAATAGAAAGTAATGAAACTATCATGTGTCAGTTGGACACTCATATCTGAATACCAGAGACAAGTTATATATTGATTTAGATCAAAAACAACTCCCTTGTAAGGTAGGGATATAGATATCTAAGTCTCAGATTAGTTGTTCTTTTGCACTAAATCCAAGGCTTATCTTCATTTACTGAGTTCTGTCCCAGCTATTTGTCATATTCTCAGTTCGTACATTTATATACTAAACCTAGAAGTGAAACAAGGATGTTTTCACATTCATATGAAAGCAAACTTAAACACAAACCTCTCACGTGCAACCACTGCTTCCAGTCTCACAGCCTCACCATTCAAATGATCCAATTAAGTAGTTGTTAAGAATGTCTTTTGATGTAGGGAATGTAATGCTTATGTTGTCATTAATATTGGAGTAAATAAAATTTAACCAGTACTTTGTATGGTAGTCAATTCACTTTAATCGCTGTCACTGACTACCATTTTTGGATCTCATAATAAATCTCTTTAACCTGCCAAAAAAAATTGGGCTACCTTTCGATTCAATGATTAGTACTAATGGATCCAAATTTCCTGGGGTGCCAATTCCTGTGACACTGGACCAAATTTTCGTGACGCCCAACTTAGACACTGGTTTAACTGACATTCTCATTGTTATCCTCAAGATCTGCCAGATCGACAATCACTGTCGTCATTGGGAAATAGTCATTGTACATATTTGTTGCATTGTTTCGTAAGTGAGTGTCATTTGTGATGTCATTAGGGTATGAATTGTTATGATTTGAGCATGCTCAGTTTCCTTCTGCCTGTGTGTCTTTGTAGTTTAAGTTATATCCCAGTAAATCGTTGATAGTATCCCAATAATTCGTCAATAGTAGTAAACACAAACGTGACAGAGTCTATTACCAAGAACAGTCACAGAGTTAATGGTAAGTTTTTAATCTATAATTGATAAAGGTGGCTCATTACGTCATTGTACACATCAGAGAACGATACCTCCAAATAAAATATGGAATGTATAATTTTTCTGAATTTTCCTAACTGTTCACATATTATATATAGTTTAATGTTATATAACAACTATATCAAACTATTAACATATAATTGTCACTTTCGATATATTAAGTAGAGAATGTGTTGCTAAGAGATCAAGTCCTCCTGATTTGACTGAAAGTCTATATTATGACAACTTATCAATGGATCATCAGGTATGATTTACCCTCTTAAATAGTAGATTGTATACATTCTGGTCACTGACAGAATTCAGCTTATTAAAGATATTAGTGGATATTACTTATCCAGTGTGTAGCTATTAATATACTATAGCTTCTTTTGGTAATTATAAGTTATTCTTGCTTATCAAATCACTTGTGTTCTGCTACCTGGTTAACTGTATGGTATCATGCCAAGATATTCAATAACTTAATGTGAGAAAAGGCATCTCATATATTCACAGGCAAGATGGCGGATTTCGGTGATTTGTCCAGATAGTACAAAAATAGTTTTTTTTACATAAGCAAGTGATCGTCTTAGTTCTGTGACTAAGTCATCAATCTTGTGTATTATAAAGCTATAATACTTTATACCTCACTTATATATTGTACCTAATAGCAACATTCTACTGATGAACTATCAAGCAAGCACAAAGCTGAGACTACACGACAAGGTAATATAAGACACCTGAATAATAAACACTACATATAATGTATGCAATGATTTCAATTATGTTTGTATATAGTTATTGTCTAGGTTGTTATAGTTGACATAGGTAGTATATAAATGTTGAGAAATATACTACTTAAAAGAGTTTTATTTTATTACTGACAAAATGAGAAATTATAGCATATTAATTCACTCTTCTCTTTTACATTGTTCCCAAGTATTCCCTGTAACTTCAATTAGATTTCTTTTGTTACATTGTGTAGACATTAATGATCCATCAGAATATTTGTGGAATATTTTGCTGACATGTGTGATGCTATTGAAGTTAACCCCCTTTCCCAATATTAATCGGCTCTTTTCTGCAAGTTTGATAACATTAACTTTTAAAGAGGATGTACAAAGAATGAATGGTGATTGCTTATGATAAAGCAGACAAAATAGTGACTGAGCTACACCGACAGGTTAATGAAAAAAGGATTTGAGTTTTTAAACAGCTCTTTGTGACTTCCTTCTCAAGCAGAACCACCAGTTAAAGGACATGGCATAAGAATGAAACGTCATTTTAGAAAGTGAGACATTTTGTTATCATACAACAAAAATATTAGAAAATTACTGTTGTATAACTAAATCTTTAATCGTGTTATAATTGAGTAACTTACTTTATATGACAAATGTCTTTCCTTTCTATGTACTACAGGCTTAACTCCACCTACTTAATATCCAGTCCTCTTCATTTTTTACTTTTTATATTTGCTATTGATGAATATAGCAAAGTTAGTAAATATACTTATAACTTAGAAAGTCTAGAATCTTAATTTCTTATGTTACAGCTTCTGCTGTTTTTTGTTAATATTTATTGTTAAAAATACATGACACTGTTATATCATAACATAAAATGCGAAGTAATCCACAATTAGATTATTACAACAATTCATTAAAACAATATAGATGTAATTGTATAATAATTTTTTATAACACATTACTAATAGTTGTGGGTAGTTATCCATTGTATAGTGTCTTTATGGTGGGTGGATTGATGAAGATGTTTAAAGTGTTGAACTAGTTGGTTGAGTTTATCTTGTACATCCTACAATAGTGACACGTAACTAGAATAGATAAAGTTATACTAACTTGATTAGCTAAGTATGTTTTTTGTTTGCAGTATTGGTTCCACTATTTCCAGTTGTCGATTTTGAAAGAAAGGAATAAAAATGCAATTAAATATTCCCTTATAAGCCACTAAGTCATCTACAAAAAATCTTTGTTGCTTCCTCTTCAGTGAGACAATAGGTTAACCTTATACAACTCAAGAGTTTTGAGATAATACGTCCACCATGTCTTTAACATACCATAACTTTTTTCTTAATATTCCATATCCTTTGGCAGCTAGAGCAATTAGTGCTGCTCCAATGTCCCTATCAAGACAAGTATGTTAATTGAGATGTCATGGCTAATAATCCATGTGAGTTGGCTATGAAAGAGATCAACTTGTATGACCAGTCCCATGGGAATACCAGAGCAACATTTTCCATTAGCTATGTCTGTGATAATAATAATAATAATAATTGTAATAATAATCAATACATTTTATTTAACTATTCTAAACCCGCGAAAGTCACTTAATCAATAAACCTGACAGTAAGTGTATTCATTGGCTTTAATTAATGAAAATCGATTATTCATTATCAAGATGGCGACTTTTGCACTGTTAGATACTGTTGTTGTGCTTTTTGATTCTATGGATAATGTAACAACCTGCTGACAAGTTCAAGAACGAAAATGATCAATTTTTAGTACTTTTACGGATGCATTTCTTTGTACGATTTGTATAACATATAATAATAATAGTGATTAAGTAGGGAAGGTTTATAGCTTTGTAAAAATGTCAAATATTATTGTAGAAATAAATCCATCCATGTAATGTAGTAATTGACTTCATCTTAATTTTCAAAAGTTTTAGCCCTCTAGGTTCTTTAATATTATTATTGACGTCTCCAAAGCATTGGAGATATTAAGGAATCAAACTACATTTCTGCAAAGTACTAGGGTTTAAAAAATTTTTAAAGCATGATCAATTATTAGAATAAGTATCTTCGCGTGATTGCATCAAAAAAAGCTGAAAAAAAATTTCAGATATTTTTACCTTAATGTCATAGTTAACGGAGGATTCCTAGAGTATACTATTTTCCAAGAAATCTGTGAAATTAAACGCATGTGCAAACAATAGTTTACCAGGCTTTCTTTTCTATCGCGAAAGCCTGGGTAAGAGGCTATAAATAAGCAAGCAATGTCTTATAATTACATTATATGTCATCACACCAACTGCCTGTCAATTCATCCTCAATATATAAATGTGTCCATCTTTCCATAAATATACATCCATCCATTCATCCATTTATTATTACATCATTAATCCATTCATCCATTTATTATTACATCATTCATCCATGTATTAATCTATTAATCTATTCATTATCTATTTATACAATCAGGAATGTTAAATTCATTCTCAAAAGGTCAGAAACCCTTTTTAGTAAAGTTTCAATACTGTTCATTTATGTAACAAGGCACTACATTATCTTCAAAATTATGACATAGTGTTAAAAAGTAAATGGTCACATCTGGAGAGTCTCTAATTTGTCAATTAACACCTTACATCATTACTGAAGAATGTACTGTTTTACTACTGACTTATCAAAATGGAGTAGATTGTAGTGATAACTGTCTAATCCAACCATGGTCAATAGCTACCATATGTACTCTATAAGATGTCTACAGTAGTACTAGTCATAGTGTTCCAATCAATAGTACTGTTCACTGTATATATACTAGCATTATAGATGTTAATAACTGTAATGAAAGTAGAATTTTTATAGTGACTGTGTGTAGTATTGTCATTTTTTGCTTGTGTATCTAATCTAACAATAATTATAACAAACAAAGAAGGTTATGTAAATATAATAATTACATGAATTGTGTCATTGTTTAATACAAACACTCAACCACAACTCATTACACATTTTTAAGTAAACACAGTACCTAGTAGTAGTTCAGACTTATTCATCATTTATTGTAGATCAGTTTGAGTGTATTGGTTACTATCTCATATCAAGGTCATCTATGCTATATAGTATTAGTGTTAGGAGTTAGATTACACAGATTTTAGTTTGTAATATCTCCTATTAATACTCCATCATGAGCTTCATCCAAGTTAGTAACCCTCAATATTTTAAGCATGAAGTTTGGTTGGCATCTTTCCTTCTGCCAATAACATATCTAGTTAGTGTAGTATAGATATTATTATTACAAATTAATTCTTAATAATCAGCAGAAAATTTAATACTACAATCGTACACAACTGACAATTATGTAATTATCACAGTTATAGATAATGTCAATTATTATGACGAAATGTCTTTTGATGTATTTTGACAATACCAAAGATAAGGAGCCCAATAATAACCAATATAACTAACACAACGATGATAAATATAATCTTGTGCTGAATTATTATTCTTCCTATTCTACGGATCACTCGACCACCTTTACTGATTTCAGAGTCAGTATCTCTTAGCTATAGGAGATATAAAAGAAACAATTATCATCAATTTCAAAGACAAAAAGGAAGGTCTAACAAACAGAATATAATAATGTTTGTAAATCAGGCCTGTCGTGTACATACTAAAAGTATATAATGATATATTTACTTCGTTATTTTGGCTACTTTCTTATTTAAACAATGACCTATGGAAATTGTTAATGACATATACTACTTAACTGAATTATTAAGACATTGCCTGATATCTTGTCATTCTAGTAGTAAATACACTATATACTACATTTTATAGAATATGATATACTACAGTCATTTCCATTTGGATATTCAGTATGTCACTTGATTATTAATGAACTACACAAACTTTTCCAGCTTCAAATCACAACTGTACATGTAATAGACACATCTACTGTTAAAGTGTTGCTAACCAAGAAGTAAAGCTCTCCTATTAAAGTCTCATAAACAATTGTGACTACTTTGGAACCTCTGAATAAATTACAGTACTATATTTGGCCCACACTGGTTTGGGTAAACTACCTCTCAGACATTTTGAAACAGGTACCCATTACCTCACAAGGCTATGGATGCCTGTTTGAACATGCACCTCTCTAAGTACTTTGCAGGTGTATAGTGTGCATTGATATTTTGTTCAAAACAACTTTTATAATAGAAACTCTCCATTTCTAACTATTTTATTAGAACATTATCTTAGTCAGAGTATTGTAAGTATATTTGTACTTACTCTTCCTCTAATGCGATTTAAAGTGTCTCTGTCGCTTTGTAAGTTATCAATGATATCAAGTCCAATGTTCTCTGTTTCTTTAGCAATACGATAGCCTTCATCCAGAGTGTCTGTGGTCTTAGCTAATCTCTCTGTATTGTCCAGTAACATTGCCCTCTAAATAATTAGAAAATATTGATTTACTACAGTTAAGAAATTACCATATAGTGGGTAATTATCAAGAGAGAAATATTGGAGATCTTTTTATTCACCCAAATTTTATACTCCTAATATTTTTAATTAGAGTTGTTGTACTAAGCAGAAGTCATTCTCCAAATTTAATTTTGTCATTCTATTTATTTCAATTAGCCAATGTTTTCTCCCTCCATGATTACTCACTATATGGTATTTAATAATTATTAATTAAGTCAATTACTAATTACATGTAATAATATTATAAATCCTTAATTTTACTATGATTATATGTAATTTAAACCAAGTTAGTTTAAATGTGGTTATTGAGGATGGACCCCAATAATGTGTATATACAGTGTGAATAAGACCACGCGTTTTGCTACAACTGCTAGTGAGCTTGACAACTTTATCCTTGTCCCCATCTCATGATAATTGTGTGATAACATGACTAATTAGACCTTCATTTCATTCACTAAGGAGCAGCTCAAATTTTTAAAAACCTAGATGAAAACTGTCACTAAGAGGCAAGTGGAGATACTACCATTGTGACCCAAGTGGGGTCTCGAGCCAGGAATGCCTCTCATCAACTAAGGCACACTGATACCCTGTTTTACACTGGCACATTTACCCTGGTATAATTTTAACCTAGGCCTACCGGGGCTAACAAAGTCAGTGTTAAATGACATGTTGAAGCGTGGGCTGCGTGGCTAAACATTAACCCGGTTAGGTTTGACCCTGTGTGTACCCCTGTTCAAATCTTTAACCAGGTTAAAATTGCAGTGTAAATGTATCACTTATTTTGAACCGTGTCAAAACTCTTTACTTCTGGCTGCACCCTTCTAAGCCCCGCCAAACACATTTTAAACATGGGTGAAAAGGAAGCTAGAGGAAAGAACTGGTCAGATGAAGAAACTTTGAGTTAATATCTCTATGGTCTGATGACCTTGTTCAGGAGAAACTTGAAGGAGCTATAAACAAGATATAAAAGGATCAGCAAGGTGTTGGCAGAGAAAGATTTTAATAGAAGTCTGTTCAAGGTTGTAGAAAGTGAAGAAATTGAAGAAGGATTATAGAAAGATTTGTGACAATAATAATGCGACAGGAAGGAAACAAAAGTCTTGTAAATTCTTTGATGAGTTGGACAAAATTTTAGCTGCTAAACCAGCGACCAACACCAACATTAGTTATCAGTTCTGAATTAGGACTAAGTACCATTCTGATGACAAACAGTTTGTTGGAATTTCCACCGATATCTGATTCACTGGAGATCGGCGAGAATGGAGTTTGTGTGTTGAAAGATGATGATGTAATGCTTCAGACAATGCAGCACAAACAGAACATTGTAGTACATCAACGCCATCCCCAGTTGAGAACCAAATACCATCAATAAGAGAAAAAATGTAGATGAGAATATGTGTGAAACAACTAGCTTTGAAAGAAAGAAAACTGCAACAAAGCTGGAAGGAGCCTGGAGACTGTTACTGGAAATTTATGGAGGGACAAAGGGAGATGGAAGCAAGTATAATAGTTGGAGGAAAAGCACAACAGCAATGGAACTGGAATTGGAAAAAAGGAGAATGGAGATGGAGAAAAAAATGATCTCACTAAATCAATTTATGGACTGTGATAATGGAAGAGGATGTCAATAGGGCCACAAGGTAACAGTTTTCCTTATCCTTCCTGTGAAAGGAAGCCAAATCATATATATCATCAAGCCAATCAGATCTCCATCTTCCTTTGAGACGTCCAAATGCATTCTCAATTACAATTCCAGCTCTGGTCAGTTGATAGTTAGATGATGGCCAGATGACCAATCTCTGTATGCAGGGCATAGCTTCAGGATCAAAAATTGCAATGGCAGTGATTGGTCGTCACTATAGGTACAATTACATGGACCACCTTTAATAGTCCTTAAAGAGCAGTGAATACACATTGAATAGTAAACTTAAGTACTGAAGAGACTCTTATTAAATAAAGCACACACACTACACAAGCTCAATGCTATCAGTATACATGTACATGAATACACATTGAATATTAACTTAAGTACTGAAGAGACTCTAATTAAATAAAGCACACATACTACATACACAAAGCTCAATGCTATCAGTATACATGTACATGAATACACATTAGCTTTAATTATATGAAGCTTAAGTGAAGCTCATGGCAGTAATGTTGCTAGGGAACAGACAATATAGACACAGGTAGACATATACATGGACAGACCAAGTACAGTATTCCTAGCTAACACAAAGGTGGCAAGGATTAATGATGCAACAAACAATAAACAATACATGACTATACCTGATCTTCTGAGGTGTGTAGTTCCTCTCTTTTAAACAGTTCACTACGCATGCTCTCATCTCCCACAGCTATTTGAGCTTGACGCTACATTATAAGACATAATATTATATATCTACTTACAGTGTACTAATGAAACATCAATTTATAATAACAACTAATTATTTTGTGAAAAGCTATATTCAACATAGAATTACCATATAACTAATACAACATACAGTATTATATGTATATATGTTTACATGTAATACATGTAGTACATGTATTATATGTAGTATATGTTTACAGTAATACATGTAGTACATGTAATATTTATATGTAGTGTCGGCATTAAAGTTATCAGATTATGTAAAATAAACTAACAACAACTCTGAAAAAACAAACTAAAAGATGTAAATGTTTTAGTTCACTTGCTGTTACTTTCATTTTTCTAACCACTTTTCATCTTATTTGAAAAAGAATTTGTTTAAATAACTAAAATACTTTTATGTACTATATAGTAGTTTATTATTTTTTATTTCTAGAGTTCAATTTTTACAAAACTTTTTCTCAGAAAATGTCTTTATGAAGTTATTTGACATAATGTGATAGAAGACATAACTTCATATTTTCTCTCTGACAAGATTGACTTTTCTCAAGTGGCTATTGTTATCTTATTGTACAATCAATAGTTCCTATACTATTAACAACGCAAAAAAGTCATAGTGCTAGCTCATCACACTATGGTATTACATTATCTGACAACATTAGCAACTCAAAATGGTGTTTGTTCTCAGCATTTAATCAAGGTAGTAGCTTAGGAGTAGTTTGTTTATTTGGTTTAAAAATTCCATTATATCATTAATAGTGCCAGTATTATATTAGTATATATTGTATATATTTTATTATGATCAAAGTATGTTAACATAATTTTGTTAAGGCTAATGTTATTATAATATAAATAGAACTTAGTGTTGTCAGATAGCTCTACAATCATATAACACTATATATCTTCAAAAGTATGAATAAAATTAAAATTCTTTTACACAATGATACTATAAGTATACACTACAATAGATTTATGTAAGCATCTTTTTAAGGAAACCTGTTTTTATTTTGAAAAACAACTATCATATCTTCACATTAGCAATAGAGTACATTCTACAGTATATGTTACAGTTATTAAAACTTACAAACTCTTTCTTTAGTCTCTCCAGCTCATGGTTTATAACTTGTTAAACGTTGTCTGAATTGTGGTCTTAACTCACTAGGTACATCATGGATCTCTAAATCCATTTGATCCAACTAAGAAATGAGAATAATATTACATTTAATAGGATATATTATAATAAATAAAATAATGAGAAAATTAAACTCAGTAATTAAATACTGAATAACACATTACTAATCACAACATTGAACAACAAGAGATATGATATTGACATTGTGTTGATAGACTTTAAATTAAAGGTAAAGTCCTTGATGCTTACTAATGATTTTGATTATTAAGTTAATTATCAATTCAATAAAGCTGACCACACCCATTTTTACACATGTAGTAGTATTAGACTATGTAGTAAATCATCCTATACACAGTTTTGAAGTATGATAATGCCAAAAATTGCTGACTTGGCAGAAGTATTGGAGAGACTACAGAATACAACAAAGCTCTTTTAACTATGTATATAGTGGTGTTGTGTACATGTAATTCAATTAATACTATTTCTATATGATAATATTAAGGGGAACAACCCTTGGAGATTATCATTGTATTTTAAATTACCAATTCTCCAGCTTCATCAATATTCCCTTGAACAACTCCAATAGCTGTTTTCTTTTCAGCTACAAAGAAGCAATGATGTCATCAATAGTATTATGATGTCATCAATAGTATTATGACTTATTAAACACTCACTTCCAACTAAGTTAGGTATTTCCCAATTCTTGCTGTGATGTCAGCTGTTATGGTAGAAAACTGATGTTCATAACTCTCAAAAAAACCTGCCATATTCTAAAGCAGAAGATAAAGATACAATTTAAACTTTAGAAGCTAGACTAAATATACTGAAAATATAATTCCATTAAGGTTTTATAATGAACACAGTCTATCATATAAAGTCTTAGTTAACATTCAAAATACAAATAATTATAATAAAATAATACATATCACTATTTATTTTAACAGTTTTTCAACAAACACAATATAAAACAAACATTTACACAATGTAAGGTCCATAATAGTGGTAGTTATATTAGATGATGAAAGTGACTTCATAGTCAACAATTTTGTTCTAAACAAGTTTCAACCAATGAGAAGTCTCAAGACTAATTACCATCATAGATGCTCATTAATTTAATAGAATTCTCTAAAAAAGTCCAATATGACATTCTAATTTTTTTTTTAATTAGAACAATAGATGATCTCATATGATAAGAAATATAAACATAACTTTGATTACTTTGTAATTGTCTCCAGTTTTAGATAGCTTTAACACAAGACATACCGTAAGGGTACAAATTTTCGAGGGTTTAAATTTTCGTGTTTTTTAAATTTTGCTTTATTATTTAAATTTCGTGGGTATTAATTTTCGTGTTTAGTGGGTGTGAAGCATTTAATAATGGGTGTGGTATCAGGCACGTTTTGTGATCACAAGCGTGATTTTCGCGAAATATGGCTACCTATTCCTATAAATCCATGGTGAGAGGGTACCATATATACAAGAAAATCTGGGAGGCAGTTGACAGAGAAGTACTTCAGACAGTGTAAAGAGAAAGAAGTGACCGACATGAATCCCTTTGCGTGATTATGCGTGGGTGGAATAAAAGTTAAATTTCGTGATAAAACAACAACCACGAATACAGCGAAATTAAATCGCCCACGAAATTTTTATACCCTACAGTAAGTTATATCTATATTGTTTTACTATAATGATTATTGTAAGGCTATCTTCTAACTTCCCTTACAGGAATTTAGACAACATCAATGCTACACATATATTAATACTAGCCAATACTTTTTGATACACCCACACATATTGTAGTATCACTTCCTGTATGACCTAACTTTAATAGCAAGTAGGCTTCACAAACTAGGTGGTTTTTTTCTTTCAATACTGATGACACACATAAATCTTTATTAGCCATAGGAACTGTTTAAATGATGCACACTTTAAAACTATCACATCAAAGATTCTTAAATACTTTGAGTTCATCCATCCTAGGTCTAGTTTATTTTGGGTTTAGATTAGAGAAATATTACTAGCTAAGACAAATGGGACTGATACAAGATGACTTAAGCTTCAATCCAAACAATTACTCATCAGTACAGCTACCAGACCCAAGGGGTGGCTTCAAGACACAAATCTTTATCTGAAGTCAGGCTGTTTTATAGCTTATGAGACCTGAAACCACAGAGATATCTTATACATAGTTCTGGTCTCTTGTGTTGAATCAGTAAGGTACCATACCAGATCAACACATTTGAATCTTGTGTTCTGTTCTAGTTCTCTAGTTAAGTGTCTATATACACTATGTAGGTTATATACATTATAGTCGCGGTATTATTTGTCTGTAATTATTATTGTAAGTTAGTACCTGAATATACCAGGATCCTTCGTCTATTAGAATGATAAGAAAGCCTTTTCAGTTCGTCTGGCGTATCGCTGACTAAGTTTGCTGTTGTTGTGACACTATTGTTAATGCCACACCTACTAAATTAAATTAATGAATGAGCAAAGGGTTTAAAAATACATATTGTGATAAGAGTCTGTACATGCAGTAGCCCCGAACCCCAGACCTAAATCCTTAGAATCTAAATGTATTAATTTTTCAGTGGAGCTTATGCTTCTTCTACTCTTGAATAGCCACTTATGATATTGATACTTCTTGACAAAGTTGAATAAATTCAACCTTGTTAGGTCTACTTAGCCCATTATACATACAACCTAACTATTTTAAACAATCTAGTAGTGAATCTACCAACTTAGTAGGCCAACTTTGTCCTGGCTTTGAATAAATAAGAGAATTGTTAATACTAACAGATAAATCCATTGCTATTTAAACTGCACATACTATATGTAATATGAATATATATTGGATATAATAAGGAATAACATTAACAACTACATGAACTATTATGCTTCTTTCTGAATCAGGAGATTATTAAAACTATGATCAAAACAATTACCAATTAGGGTTATGTGCATACCAACCTAACTATCAAGAAGTCGTACATTAATTATGGCAGCAATACTCAGACTGTCTTCCATTTACTATTGTAATAGGATGCTAGCTTCTGAGTTGCTAAAATACACTAACTCTGACATATCATCATCCTTTTAATCCATCTCCACTAAATGGAAAATTTCAAACATAGTCTATAGCTCTGTATTCTATTTTGATTGTATTAGACATCAAAGCAACACTATAAATTATTCAATTTGTTATGTTTCTTAGAAAAATCTTTATACTTTAGTTCACAATTATGTCTAATAATTTCATTTCAATGCTGTAATTATATATTTTGTTTTATGTTGTTACTTTTTAGTCACTGGGGTTTCTTTGGTTACATTGTGTATGCTAAAGCCAAGTATAGCAATAAAGCCAAGTAATGTTGATTTAGGAAGTGATGTCAAATTGCATACCATAGTAGCTATGCTGAGCTGGTTGGTATAACTAGTATTTGACTGATGATCTATACTATATCTATGTCGAATATGCTCTTTATCCCCCCAGTGTCCTTTTGTTTGTCTGTTGAGTCTAATTGGTCTGTAGAAATAGTTGCTATAGTATTTCTATAGTTTTCCTAGTGTTATTGACCTAGTGTATCTGTAGTGCTTCTGATTTAGTTAGTTGATTGTGTTCTATGCCTGTAAGATGATTAAATTAATTAAAATAAGACCAATCAAGTGGAGAATGGACAGACCTCGAACCATTAATATCTTCTTTTGGATTTTTTTGATGGTCAATCTTGTAGTAGGTACTGTTTTTCTCTCTATACCTTATGCCTTCTTTCATGGAGGTATCTTGTCTGGGATACTGACAATATTGTTCATTACATTTCTATCTTGGCTATGTGCCACTTGGGTTATAGAAACTATGGGCAGATCACAGGCAAGTTCACCCAACTAGAGTAAGATGGGTCAAGGAATATTAATATATACATGGTGTATTTAGATTTTATACTGATTTAACAGCCTCAGATAAATCTACTATACTTGTTTTTGTAGCAGACGTATCTTCTTTACTTTTCAATGTACATTAATACTTAGTTTTCAATTCGCAGACATATGGGAAAAATAAAACTGTAAACAAACAGGTGATTTGAGGTACATTGACTGTTTCAATAATTTCATGTCACCCCAAATCTGCAAAGGTAGTGTGACTTGCTTCGGTTTCAAAATATAATCTAGAATAAGCATTACTTTTCTTTATAAAAGGTTACTAACTCTTCAGAAATATTGTTATTCCACTGTGCAATTGAGAATACAAGTTTCCTCACGAGAGTATAAGGAAATCGTACATGAAATTTGGTCACAATCACAAATTCCTTTGAAACCAAATTTAATCTGTAAATAGCACTTTACCTGTATGTCTGGCCATGTAAATGTGTTATAAAGATATGTATGGTTAGGTTTAACACTTATAGGATTGATAATGTAATGGGTGTCGTGTTATATCAAAACCTTTCAATTCATTGCTATAATGACACATGAGGACTCAATAAAAAAAAAAACATTATATACATTTCCTTAATATAGGGTGTAACTGATTTTAAGGAAACACTAACACCTGGTAGCTCTTCTCCTGCTCCTACAGATCAAAGCCTGTGTTTAGCGTTATTAAACTCGCAAGTTTTGAAACCAGTGAAATGTGTGAACTGTTTACAGGACGTTGTCAAAAGTAGTATATCGTGTTTCGGCTTACCTTCCAAAGTTTTTTAGGTTGTATGGCTTATTGCTCTGTAGCCGGATCAGCTTGGGCTACAATCTACCTTTGAACTTTGGTAAGTAGAAGAATGTACAGGAGAGGACTTTAAAGAACACATACTTCCAGAAGATGGTTGTCGCTATGGCATATCGATTCTGTGTCTTTTTGTTTGCTTGCTTGTGATTCCTTTCTCCCTTCTTCATTAAAAGAGCAAGTAGTTGTGCAGGTTGACTTGGTCTATTTCGTTTTGGTACTATTGGTGCTAAATCTTTACTGTTTTATTCACTTGGTTCAGGGACATGAGATGGAAACTTGTTCTGATCCTGATGCTTATATAACACTTCTAAAAAAAATAAATGCTACACTTGATTTCAAGAGATCACTTTCAGTTTGACATCACAGGCTGGCTCATATCAATACCTATCTTTACATATGCTCACTTCTTACCATGTATCTATTCCATCTCTTACTCATCCTATTAGACAAAAGCAGTGGGTGGGTCATTTGTTTCATGTACTGTTCATTATAATATGTGTGTGTTATATGCTACTTGGACTTATGCATCACTATGGTTAGAGATTGTATCATTGAAACTTGTACTCTGAACTGGGTATGTTTGTAATTGTAATACATTTGCCATGACAACCATATAATTGGCCATGAAATATAATTATAATCAGACCTACCTTTTGTATTATTTACTTGTACATTGCCCTATTTTGGTTCTAATCTTTATGCTGTTACCACATGTATATTATGTCTATGCTAAACATGTTATACAATACTGCTCCAAATTCTTGACATATTAACTCCGTATTAGTTTTCATATTCTCATTTTCAGGATCCATTTACAGAGCCAGGACATAGTACAGCTCTACGTGCTCTCTCTTACTTTATTACTCTATTCCCCAGTATTGATGTTGTTGCTCTTATCCTTTAGCAGTACTTATCATGGGGAACAATATCTATACTGTAGTGTTAGGACAAGATAACTCAACATAAAGGATGGTATTATACTCTTATTCATTTAGGAATGAAATTTTTGCTGCTATATTGCCAATTGGGTGAGCTTTTTTGTGTCTAATTTAGTGTTTGTCACTAAATATGCTGGTCTTATTGGGTTTTTTATCTGTTTTCTATTTCCCCATTGTACTTCAGCTTCGATCCAATGGGTTTGTCAAAAAAAAGTTTTCTTACATTTTGAAGAAGGACATAAATTTGGCTGTTCAAGCTAAAGAAGATGTTTTAGTCAAGGATTTTCGAGAAGACTCCTTTACTATCCTCATCAGTACCATTTTCTAAACGTCTGTCCATATTTCATGTTGGTAAAGGTGCTCCATGTTATACTACACCTTATTCTCTACCTATTCTTAGTTCTCCTATTGTTGTTATAATAACAGTATCATTACAGCATCATTTTTAGTGATGACTATTGCTGTATATTTTCTTAGCTGTGTCAAATAACATTTTTGTTATAAGTATTACTATACATGTTTTTATATTGTATTTGAACATTTTTCTGTTTTTAAGCTTATTTAATTAATTTGTCTGTGAATAACTTTGTGTGATAAGCAAGTTACATTTTAACCTGAGACTATTAATTTTATAAAATTTTTGGCTGTGAAGAGAAGTAATCATCAAAAATAAGGGTTTTAAAAACATTACAATGATAAACAAATTAAGTATTTGGGACTCTAAAGTTTATGTTAATATTTAGACTGATAATGTCACGAAAATGTGGAACCATAAAGTTCATAGTTTACATTATACTATCAATTTAATTGATCTGTATGTGAATAACTTTTGTGTGATATTGCAAGAGATGTTTTAGCATGAGACTGTTTGTTTTGATAAATTATGTCTGTGAAGAGGAGAAGTGAACATCAAAAATAAGGGTTAAAACACTACAATGATAACAAAACTATGGTATTTAGAATTAATATTTTAGGCCAATATTTAGACTAATAAATATCACTAAAACATTAAATCACAAATTCTACAGTTACTGCCACATTTATACTTGATAAATAATTGAATAATAAGTTTTATGTCCACAATATCAAGCTTACATGATAAAAGAAAGAGTAAAGAATACATACTAGTTGTATATGTATACACATAGTCAGTGTTATTACTGCCTATCTTAAATTGTTTATAGTCCAATGATAAGAGCAATATTCAACTAGTTGAACAATGACATTCTCCCAAACTGTAGTTATATTGGACAAATTAATTTTATATTGATAATACTTTTAAACTATGTCTAATATGTTGTCATACAAAGTACTAACATCCTTTACCGTACTTTGATGTTGACTATGTCTGTTTCAGCTAGGAATTTAAAAGCACAAAGTTCAATGTTACATTATACTACCACATTTTGTAACTTAATAAATAATTTTCTTGGCTGCATTGTTATATTCTATTACATGATGTAGAATATAATACAGGTTTTTATGTACACGAGTATTTGTAGTTGTCTGATAGTGTGGCTGCATTACTTAACCATGTTTATACATGTCAAAATTCGTAGCAAAGTAATTGTATGTGCATTTTACCTTGACCTGTTTTCTCAATGTGATTAGAAATTTAAACCTGTCATGCTATACGTATTAACACAACAAAGGGTTATTAAGGTATTCACTCATAATGATTTACGGCATCTCTATTTGTTTCAGAGAGTTAATAAAAACTAAACTAGGGCCGATTTAATATGTTGTAAAATTAATTACTTTTCGTTTTAAACCGTTTATTACTAACAAAGTGTTGATTCAATGAAATGTTTAATAAAAATTAAAAAAGTAACAGGGACCTCCCATTTGATAAGAGATATAGATATGTCATAGATACTAAAATAAAATAACGTGGTAATCTGTAAAGTTACACTTTAGTTGGGGACAATATAGAAGCTATATAATAAATATTACTATAGAGATATCTATAATTACAATATTAATTAAAAGGATAACTTACAGTTTTGGAAGACAATGGAGATAGTCCAAGGATATTAAAATTGTAGAGAATTCCATGGCATTGAATCAGTAATATCAGTTAGCTTCGGCAGTATTTCTCTGAGCGTCGTGAACCAGGCGAACTCCATTGACATGTCTCATACACTTAAGTAGTAATTCTTTCCGTCACGTTAATGTAAACTTAAGTCTAAACATTAATTTGAGTACCATAGGTTCCATAATAAACCTCAGCTCCTGTACCTTGTGATCCCTACATACAAGGATAAAGTAAAAGTTCGAACCATAAAATGATAATACTCACTAAAGTCAGAGAGGCTGGATGTATAACAATTAATTCCATTTGTCCCATTTGACTCTGACTGATAATTTGACTTGTTAGTATTTTGGTTTATATCCCAAATTTTTAAGATAAACTAAAAAAAATATGTTAAAGTAATATAGTTCAAATTTAATTGTACGTGTAAAATACAATATTTTAAAAAGATATAAGTTTTTTTCAAAAACTTATCAGGCATTATTTAAATTGTGATACTACCAGATCCAATCTTGGGATATGTGCCAAATGCTATCCAGTTCCATTACAAACAGATGTTAGTGACATTAGCAGGAAGGACTGGTAGTACTTTTAGTTGTACTGATCAAAATAAGCCATGATTATGGCTATAAATGAGTAATATAGACAATTAGTATAATATTATTGATAGTAAATTAAACTTACTTCACTTTCTTCAAATGGTTTGTAGATAGTTATAAGTTAACTAGTAGTTTTGGTATCTTTTATATACTGATTTGAAAGGAAGTCAAGGCAAAATACTTATGACAAGTTATGATTTTGTACCTCCTAATTAGAAAAGCAAGTCATTACAAAGTAACGCATACTACAGGTCGTGTCTTTCCTGTTAACAAGACATGTTATGTGCACCAAAGGCAAAGGAAATTCCCTTATTATTTACTATGGAATGTTGATAGTCCATTTCCTTTGAAGACTACTATAATTCAATTTATTAAATGGATTTCTGTACTGATAAGTCAAATAAAATAATGTGAGCTACTTGTCCTCTTTTGTATCCAAGTTAACATATGTAGATAGATGAAGTTCCACTAATTAGGGAGAAATCTTCTGATTAGCAGATGGAAACTATGATGACCTATTTTGATAAGATGATTTTAAACTGCATCGTCATACTTGGTGAATATCAACAAATGACATGATAGAAGGAAAAATATACCCATATAGCTGACATTATATACATGTAATATAAAATGAAATGACTGCTGCTATTAATAATCAGTTGTGTTAATTAGTATATGTGCATGCTTCTCAACACAAATAACCATCAATTAATAATAAACAAACAATAATTATAGAAATTATTTACACTATCTGATCCTGACACAATTATATGGTGTTGGTGGTACATGTAACGGGTTGACATGCATGGTTACCCAGAGAAAGTTTGGTATTGATATGTGGTATGCCCAGAATTATAATAACCTCCATAAGACAAATACTTTGGCATTGTCACAAATGGTTGTGGTACAAATACTGGCAGTTTGAAGTAAGTAATGATAATATAAATGTGAATTATTAGTGTTCCCTTTTTATAACAAGGACTATAATAATACATGTCATCTATGTTGAATACATGGAGGTAAAATGATCTGGAACAATATCTATTATAAAAGTACACAATCAGACATTACTTCATAATTTCATTTACACGATATAATAATCATTTTTCACAAGCGAATTTTCTTTCACACGTATAGAGGAGCTGATAGTATCACAGACCAGTATCAGAAATAGGCCCCATGAGGTATGAAACCAGAGAACAGACTAACAGTTAGAGGGAGCAGAAAGAAAGAAGGATGTTCACTAGTGGATGTAGGTGTAGTCTCAGGGGAAGGAGCTTGCTCTAACTGTTGCAGAATATCATGATTATGGCTACTAGTAGATTTAACTTTGGCTTTACTGTTCAGGATGCTGGTGGTGTTTAAATTCCTTTGAAATCCATCCTTAGCTTTGGCGTTGGAGATCAACCAGATTCTGAGCCAAGGAGAATACATTCTCGTCCAAGATATCGTAGTGGTGGGATGATCTAGAGCAACAATTTAAGTATTGGTTTAAATGGAGGTTCACTAGTGGATGTAGGTGGGGTCTCAGAGGTCGCTCTAACTATTGGGTAACGCCCATATTATGGCTACTAACTGTGGCTCTACTGTTCAGGATGCTAGATCACAAACTTAAGCATGGTTATGTTACTGAGTCTGTGAAAGGTGTAAGTCTTGAAGCACCACCTTCTTATGACGAATCTACCAAGGAACAAACTTTGGGATGAGATATTGAAAAGAATTGAAACGACAGAATTGGAAGATAATTGCAAAAAAGAGAACGGTCAAGCGAAAAAGCTTGGACTACTTTGATAGCTTATTTACAGATTTATTATCCTTACAAATCTAACCAAGAGCTATTCTATAAAGTGTGGGAAATTAAGTCACAGTATTCTCCATTGTCAGTTACACTGTTGAGAAGCACAAGTTTGGATTAGAATGTGGGTAAAACTAGATACATTAAAGAAGAGGGAAGCTACCTGGTTCGATGTTAGTACCTTTATGTCGATGCCTTATGATGATCTCGTGAATACTACACTCCCTCTATTGAAACAAAGGGGATCTTATTCCCCCCAGCTGTCATCAACCTTAATAAGGAAGGCCAAATTCAAACCTATTGTATATCAATGGGAAAATCCTGAAGAAAGAAGTCTATTACTTTATTGGAATTACCACTTTTTCATTCTGAATCAAAAGAACAAGCTTGGGAAAATTTGTTAAAATATGTTGATACTAAGCTTCTTCTCAAAGATCATTATGATTAAGTCACAAAATGTTTGTACTCTCGATGAATGTATCGCCTGGTTTATTTCTCATGAATCGAGACAATCATTCAGAATATGTATACCATTTGAAAGTGTTCAATTCTCTTGCTAGGCTGTCAGAAGAAATGTGACATGGAAGCAACTATTCCTAGACCCTTACAAAACTCTCAGTTCATGATTTTGTGTATTAATAATAATTGATAACATGATAACGATTTTTCTTTTGTCACACCTTTTTCTTTTATCATTTGAAGTATTAATCTCTTATGTCCCCAATATCAAACTGACATGAATAAAAAAGAGTAAAGAATACATGTAACATGTATATGTATACAAATAGTCAGTGTTTATTACTGTCTGTTTTATGTACAGAATATTTTAGTGTGAGTTTTGAGTGTCCATAACATAAACATGTTTTATATGAGAAAATTCTGTAGTAATTACAAAGAAAAGGTATGTGCATTTTTTTTAATATTTCTCTTTGATGTGAGTTTTAAAACCCAACCAGTAACTTTATTAATAATTGTCAAAATAAATCACTATGTCACTAATAAATAATGATTTACTGTCATCTTCTATTTGGTTAGACAGCTATGGTCACTAATGTTGTGCTATGAACAAATAATACTAGGGACATTTAGATATTAGTAAATTAACTACAATTGATTTAATCCTTTATAACAACAAATGTCATTCAATGAAATTTTTATTAACTAAATTACAAAGTAACATGTATATTACATCTGATAAGATGATATGGATATTCCATATAATAATAAAATAAAGTGATAATCTAGTAAAGTAGACTTTTCGTTGTGATAATAGAAAGTCCAAAATATATATTATAATATTAATTACTCTACAGTTTTGAAGACAGTGAAGATGGTCCAATGATATTAAAATGTAGCTCTTTCCATGGCATTGTCACTATTGTGGTTAGCTTCTGCATTATTTCTCTCAGCTTCTTTAACAAGACAAACTCCATTGACAACTCATACACTTAAGTAGTACTTTTCTCCATTATATACAGTCTTAAGTCTAACATTAATTTGAATACAATAGGTTCCATAGTAAACTCATCAGCTCTGTACCTTGTGATCCCTACATACAAGATTAAAGTTCAAGTTGTACATAAAATGATAATATAGTCACTAAAGTCAGAGTGACTGGATGTATAACAATTAATTTCATTTGTCCCATTTGACTCTGACTGATAATTGACTTGTAGTATTTGGTTTATCCCCAAATTTTTAAATTAACTAAACAAAATATGTTAATTAAAATATGTTAATAAAAATAGTTCAAATTAAAAGATACTTTGTAAGGCTGATATATTAAAAATAGATATTTTTCAAATTACAGCATTATATGTAAAAATCTATTTAAGAAATTCAATTAAAGTAGTGTTCTAAGGAAATCACCTATCAACATTTCATTGCAACAGAGAAGGAAGTCCCTTTACCTTCACACATAACAGGTCTTGCTTTCAGGAAAAAACAGGTCCAGTAGAAAGCATTCCTTTATAAAAGATAAATATAATAATGACTTCCTTTTTTAAAGAGGATATGTATCATAATTTGTCATTACTAGCTTAAGTTAAGCTTCTGTCAAATCAGTATATAAAGGATATCAAAAACTGCTAGTGACTGAACTGTTACAAACATTAAGACTAAAAATTGTTAAAACTGCATTGACTTGTGTGTTAAAATATCATTAAGATTGTATAAAAACTGTGTTTAAATTGTGTTAAAAGTTTGTTAAGATTCTTTACTGCTATAAAGATTGAACGAAGTAAAAATAAGTTTAATTTAACTTCAATAATAATCATACTCATTGTCTGTATTCTCATTTTTAACAATACTCATGGCTTATATATCAATACAAATGAAATACTAACAGTCTTTCTGCTAATTTCACTAATGTTCTGTTTGTAGTGGAACTGGATATCATTTGGCATATATCCCAGGAATTGGTCTTGTAGGTGTCATAAGTTTAAATAATACCTGTAAGTTTGAAAGAATTATCCCTTTTTAATAATATTATGTTTTTACAAATTACAATTTAGTTTGAATTATATTAATTAGCATATTTTATTTAGTTAATCTTAAAATATGTACTATGAACAAGTAATACTAGTAGCATTTTATATATAGGTAAATTAACTCTATTGGTTTAAATCCTTTATTACATACTATAAATGTTATTCAATGAAACTTTTATTTATAAAATTGCAAAAGTAACATGTACATTATATCTGATAAGTTAATATAGATATTCCATATAATAATAAAATAAAGTGATAATCTAGTAAAATGGACTTTTGGTTGTGATAATACCAAGTCAAATATAGATATATATTACAACATTAATTAAAATGTGATAGTTTTTGAAGACAGTGAAGATAGTCCAATGATATTAAAATGTAGCTCTTTCCATGACATTGGATCAGTAACCTGGTTAGCTTTTTTGTAGTATTTGGCTTATACCAATTTTTAAGATTAACTATAAGCAAAACATTTTAATTAATACAGTTCAAATTAAATTGTACTTTGTAAAATACAATATTATTAAAAAGAGATAATTCTTTCAAGCTTACAGACATTATTTAAAATTGTGATACCTACAAGACCAATTTCTGGGGTATGTGCCAATGATATCCAGTTCCATTATGAAAACAAAAGATTAGTGAAATTAGCAGAAAGACTGGTAGTATTTCAGCTGTATTGATAATATAAGCCATGAGTATCGCTAAAAATTAGAAGACAGGCAATTAGCATAATTATTATTGAACTTACTTTTACTTCTCTAATGTTTTATAACATCTACAATTTCATGTTCACTAGCAGTTTTGTATCCTTGATATACTGAGTTAGGTAGGAGCTCAAGTCAAGCTAGTAATGACATGCTATGATGCAAATCATCTTTACACATTCAACAGGTCACTGTGTTTCCTATCATAAAGCAAGATAACTTATCTCAGAAGGTAAAGGGACTAGTACTTTTTCTTCAATTTTATGGTTTCTCTTCTACAATGGAATGTTAAACCATGTTTCAAATCATTTTAATTAGAAGACTGTTAATTTACTGTTTTTTATATATTCTTGCACTTAAAATACAAAAAGAAAAAAATGTGACCTACTAGTCTTTTTATGTGAGCCAAATTGATGGTCTCTGAACTGCATGGTCATACTTTGGGAATATATATACTGCTATAAACAGCTCTGGTCCCACTTTAGTGTGATGACAACTTAGCTTGTGAGAAATAAATTATATTTTGATGTAAATGGAAAGATGAAGTAATGCCTGATTGTATTTTTGTAACAGCTCGCTCTCCCTCAATGTAGTCATCACAGATAGACATGTATTGTAGTCCTTGTTATAATCACATTTCATTGTTATTACTTAATTCAAAACTACCAGCATCTGTTTCATAGCCATTTCTGACAATGCCAAGTATTTGTCTTAAAAAGGCTATCCTAATCCATGGAATGCCACATATCAATGCCAACTTTCCCCACCTAACTATGTTAAACCATTAACTGGACCATCCACATATAATTTGTCAGGGTCAGTATGTGTATTCAAAATGCTTTATAATTTTTATTTTGAACTATTACTACACATTAGCTATTACAAAAGAAACACATTCTATACAGGTCACGTCTTTCCTGTAAGCAAGACTGGTTATGTGAGAAGGCAAAAGGACTTCCTTTAAACATTATGGCTTCTTGTATTTCAATGGCATGTTGACAGGTCATTTTTGATGCTATTCGTGGACTTACAAAGACAATATAAGATACTGGTTTGATTTAAGGTTAATAGTTATGTCTCTAGTCTACATTGTAAATGCTGTTCTTCAAGGTAGCAACATGACTCTACAGCTTGTACTGTCACTTATTATATTGGGGTAATTTACTCTAGCAGAAGGTGTGGTTCTTACCATTTAGAGTAAGACCTTAAATATATTGGACTTGGGTTATGGTATTCTTTTGTTTAATATTTTAATATATAATCATTAGAGACTGCTTCTACTTTAATAACAACAACAAACAACAATTAATTACATTTGTTCTCAGCTTTGTTACCTTTTATGTCATCCTGTTATATTATAGTTATTTATCAATGAGTCCATTTTCGTTGTATCAGGAAATGTGTGATTGATTGGGATTTGATAATTTGACCATTAGACATTTTGGGATTAGACATTCAAGGATGCATTCCATGTTCTCCCTGTAGTATATCGCAAAACAAATTTTATTCTTGTTCCTCCTAGTTCCTACTACTCTCCAGTGACATTGAATTATTTCCTGGTCTGGACGATATGATATTGTGATATGTTTTGCTTGTCCCAATTGCAAGAGGAGTCTGGATACATTAATATCTTATGACCCTTATTCCTGATGGTGTCACAGGTGATGCCACTTCAAACTGTAGTTCCTACTGTCATGGTGTGATATAAACTTACTGTGCACAACTAAGTTATTTGAATTTCTATAATGTGTGATACATTTTACAAATGAATGAACAAAACGTTATGTCTGATCATTTAAACCACATTAAATCACACTATAACAATGTTAATACCACCAACCTACATTTCATGGCAGACACAATGCTAGAGAAGATCTTCAAAGCTAATTGCTCTCTTAATTTGTCATTATTCATCTGACACTACTGAGTATCTACACTCTGCTTTTTACATTAATGAAACATTGTAACAGCATATACACAACATTTAAATTGCAATCGTATGTCTATAGTTACTTCGTTATGAAAATATAAAAAAATGTGTCTCTGTAAGTAGTAACCATTACACCTATGTTTACTAATATACAATTCTCAATTCTACTGTTTCTCATTTGTACATACTAAAAATCATGTTAATATGTTTAGACAACTAAACCTGTTGACAAACTGTAAATGATTACACTCTAATATAAATAACATCATAATTTACTTAATTTTTTTCTTAATGGCTTAATAATGAAAAAGATTAACAAGTAAACAGTTTGCACCATCTACAAAAACATTTATGTTACTGTGATAATTTATGTATATACAATTAATAAAGTAAATACTGATATCGATTATTTTATATGGCAAAACTGCCCCCAAACAGTGTGCAGTATAGTGATCATATCTAAATGCTCTGTACATGATCATATCTATGTATTCTGTACATGGATGTTCATAGAAGTTAGTACATGGAACAGTAAAATAAACAGAGATTTGATTTTCTCAAAATATGAGATGACAATTTAGTGTAACCTCATTAGGGTTTGCATATTTGCCTTTTTAGTTAAAATTACAGTTGATTTAAAATTTATAGATAACTGCAGTATAAAATAAAGGACAGGTCTATATTTAATATGTAGTTGTTATTAATTATTTAGGCTGACAAGGTAGCCACATTGTAAGATAGTAATAACACCATCTGAGCATTTATATGAATGACAGTTATATTTTTTCATATAAAAACGGTTCATATGGTTTAATATAATATATAAAATACATAACAATTGTACATACCATATTTTTCGCTGATGTGTACAGGCTTAATAGATTTATATTGCCCTGGCTGTTATGTTAATAATCTGTTTATACTAACATCTCTAATTATAAAATAACTTCAAAATTTGCTTAATTATCGAGAGTTGTTTGCAATATCCTGTAATGAGACTTTTTGCAATTCTGTATTAAATATGACAATAACATCAATGTCATTGTATGGATTGATATATTTATGAGTATTGTCATAGCTAGACTCAGAGACAATATTAGATTAAAAAGATGAAGGATAATATTGTTCAATTAGTGTTTGTTTGTGTCTATGTTTTTTAAAAGAAGTTAGTATCATCAAGGTACTATACGTTGGCATCATTTGGATGATGGAGTAGCCTTTTCCCTTCAAGATACCTATGTCCTGGGTTGCGCAAACATGATGAAATATCGTTCCTCCCTCATTATACCTACCTCTTAGTTGTGTAACAACATAAACCTATATCATAGTGTACAAATGACCTATCTATATTCTGGTGGATTTACATTCTGAAATAGATATAGAGTAGTTCTTCCTTGTCTGTCACAAATAGTTATTACTAAGGAGATGGTTTTATGTTTGATTGGTCTTACTCTTTGTGAGTAATCTCTTTAACAAGCCGTTTGATGCTTACATCCCTAAATATAAAATAACATCAAATTTGGTAAAAATACTGTCATAATGGAGAGTTGTTTTGAAATCTTGTCATGGGACTTTTGTTGTTATATCCCCATTTTATATATAGAGATGATACTACTTACTTCTATCAGATAGACGCAGAAAACAAGGCTCTCAGAATCTAATCAGTTAAACAGATATTCAAATTCAAACAAGACTATGGTTCCTGTGTTGTGGTTTCTCATACTATTGTCCTGTTCAACAATAAATCTTCTCATATTTATTTGCTAAAAGAACCTGGAGATCTAAACAAATACCTCTGTGATCCAGATCATCCTCTTCTACCAGACACCATACTATAACCTCTCCTCTAACATAGTGCACACTTGTCTTCAAATTCTTTTTGTCTGGTTAGTAACACATCAAATATCACCTTAAGTAGTACATCAGAATCTTCTGCAAACATTACTTGTAGAAAACAACATAATATAACTATTGGCTTTGGTTTTCTATAATGTTAGTGGGTTATCCATTTGATAATATATACATAACACAATGTGGGGACCAATGCCATATCCTGATCAAACTAACACACTGTATCCTAACGATACAACTTTCTACTTTGTTGAGGGTCAGTTAATCACATTTCTTATCAGTTACTCCTCTAATATCATGCTGGTTTAGAATAACTGTTATCATTATTAGGCTTTGCCATTCTTTTAATCAACCCTAACAACAATGTAAATCTTACCAATATCATTGTCACTAACTCCTCAATGGTTATTACAAATTCACCACAAAGTGGGCAGGTCTTGTAATATATTTTAGTAACTTTAATAAGAGAACTGAGTTCTTGCAAACGCAAATACTTATATTCTCAGAAACAACAAAAGGACACAAAAACGTTCATTTCATTTTAGAATCTGTAACTTTAAGTCAAGCATTTTTTACTGGCAACGGACACAACGCTGAATACCGGCAAATTGGTTTTTGTCAACGCAGCATCTGTTTATATCAATGAATAAATGACTTCAGTGAAATGACAGGTTCAGTAATACAAGCATACAACAGTGATATTACATTTGAAATGGTTCAGCAAATTCCATAACAACAAAGCCATCATGGAGCTGCTATTCGACTTGATTCATCATCGCATCTCTACATTCACGAATCAACTAAAGCATCTTTTGTTAACAATCACCTTCTTTTTTATGGTGGTGCAATTTACTCACAATATGTGATAGAATCTCCCTTTCACAAATCAACTATGTGCTATTCAAATAGTAAGTCAAAACATTTCAGAATTAAACATCACTTTAATTTTAAAAGTAACACTGCCACACTGGCTGGGAACTCTATCTATGTTTCTCCATTGTATGATTGTCAACAGTTGTATCTAACAATGTTAATTCTAGTGACTTATTTAACAAGGTATTTTGTTTTTATTGGAGAAAATCATGTTGGAGAGATATCTTCAGTAGCTGTGAGTACTCAAATTTGCAATATCAAGATATGGGACAACTGACAATCACCCAATCAAAAGTGTATCCTGGTGAAACAATAACAATTGGTTTAAGAGAGCAAATGATCTAAATGGAAATCCAACCTATGCTCATATTCTCACAAGATTGACCAAAGTTGGAAAAAAATTGTATAAGAGTCATTATGAAATAGTTTACATCACATATGAGTTACCTGCTAAGCAAAAAATTCAAAATGTTTACAGTAACAGTTGTACTCCATTGGAAGTTTTACAATATTGCCTCAGAATACAAGTGTTCAGCTGGATTTACATTTTGAAGTTATAGGATATATTCCTACAGCTTCAGTAAATTGCTTCAACTGACATGCCCTCAAGGATTTGTATTTAATAGTGAGGCCAAAGCATGTGTATGTAATGTATTTCTAAAGAATTTGCTATTACACAATGTACCATTGATACTACATCTGTTAACATTCCACCACAATCATGGCTAGGAGTTATGGGATAATAGAGGAGTGTCCATGGTTACAGGAAGTCTGTCCTCCTGGATACTGTCTACTAAGTACAATTATTAATATAAACACAACCTGATATCAAGTGTAGAGGTTATCGTATGGGATGGCTATGTGGTCAGTGTAAAGAGGGCTACAGTATTGTATTTAGGGAGCATTGATTGTTACCAGTGTTCTAATACAACTACATACTGCACTTGCTATATCATTTGGTATACTAGGTGGTATAGTGTATGTATTAGTGTTGTTTATTTTAAGATTGACAATCGACTTGGGTGTACACTTGGAGGGCTTCATATTTTGGCTAAATATTATGTGGCCATATACTATATCCATCTTCTGATATGGCATTAAAGGATGAAGGTATGCAGTTTTATAGTGTATTTACTTACTTCCATCAATTATCATGGAATGTATCCTGTTTTGTATAACAAGTGATCTCAATGAGCTTGGGAAGACAGCTATATTGTAGGTTTTTCCCAATTGTACTTTTGGTTTATAGTTGCTGTTATTGTCCTCTTAAGTCAATGTTCCACCATGAGGGGATTGCTAGCCTCATCGTTGGATCTCTGTACAAGTACTCGTAACATTGATGTACATCCTCCTACTCGAGATCTGTTATCCATCTCATTACTTGTTCTCACACCATCACATATTTACTTCAATAGCACAAATAGTTCCGGCAAATTACTAGTTTGGTTTAAAGATTGGAGTGTCCTCTATGGTCAACTCCATTCCACATTGTTTTTTATTGTTTGTTAGTATAGCAGTGCTGTCCTTTTTTCATTGTACCTTTTACTTTGTAGGATTGTTTGGAGTTAAGATGTTAGGAAGTCGTTTTATTGCCCAAGTACTTTCGTCCATTTATTGATGCTATTCATGGACCTACAAAGACAATTTAATGATAGGGTTGGTTTAAGGTTAACTAGTTATGTCGCTTGTCTACATTGTAAATGCCCTTCTTCAAGATAGCAACATGACGTCTACAGCTTCTACTGTCACTAATTATATTGGGGTCATTTACTCTTGCAGAAGTTTGTTCTTACCATTTAAGAGCTGGATCTTAAATATATTGGACTTGTGGTTTTAATGGTACTTCTATTGTTTAATATTCTAATGTATTTTGCCTACAGCTTATC
Organism: Gigantopelta aegis; assembly: GCF_016097555.1. NCBI lineage: Eukaryota > Metazoa > Mollusca > Gastropoda > Neomphalida > Peltospiridae > Gigantopelta > Gigantopelta aegis. Next base: position 195,848 of record NW_024532769.1, read on the forward strand.
AAGACTACTACTACTTTACCAACAACAATTACAATTTGTTCTCAGCTTTGTCACCTTTTTTGTCATCCTTCTATATCATAGTTATTTATCAATGAGTCGTTTTCGTTGTATCAGAAATGTGTTCGATGTCTTTTTACTAATGGTAATTGTAAGAGGAATCAAGAAATAGTTTAAAGAGAAGTATTAGATCTAGATCACAAAATGATCTGATGCCACCTCTGAGAGATAATGACCATTTACAGGATGAGAATGTAACCAGAGTGTTCAAATGATTCCAATTTGCTTATCATCATATTTTCTTATTACAAATATGTGTGTAAGTGTTAATCAGTAAATAAACAAGCACAATTTCGTGTTTTTTTTTTTTTTTTAAATAAATTACTTTTAGCAATTTTATATTAACCAGTAATAATTGTATGCATGTTGGATTGATAATTAACCTCACTGTGCGTGGGCGCATAGCCAGCCCAGTCTTGTGTGTGATTGTCTGTTAACCGGGCACATTGCTTTGAACTGCTTTGCTCAGCAAACAAGGCACTGTAGCCACCAAACTATGTGGACGGTAGCAAAACTTCTGTACTTCTTAAGAATACTGGCCCAAAGGAACAGTAAAACAACAAAAACTTTAAAAGTCTGAAAAACCTTTGAAAAAAAGCATAGCGCTTTCAATGAGACTCGAGAATTCAATAAAAACCTCCTGCATACAGCTTATGACATTTTCCAACTTTAAGTGAGAATTTTTCCAAAATATTTCTTTGAAAAGTTGTGACAGTTTTACTAACTTTTGGCAGTTATCTTTGTCCATACATTGAGCACGAACTATAATAATTGGAGAATCACTAACTTTTACTAAGAAGTTGGCTTTTAATTTATTATTATATGGAATATCTTATATTATCTTATCTGATGTAATGTATATGTTACTTTAGTAAATGTTATTCCTTTAATAAAACTTGTAATAAAGATTCAAATCAATTGTATAGTAACTTACCAATATGTAAAATGTCCCTAGTATGAGATGTACAACAGATACTTTGGAAGTACTTTATATAAGAGAGTCATTTCCTCGTGTATGATAATATACCTACTACAATTGTTTATATATTGTAGTAGAAGAAATTGTACAAAAAAAGCTCTTATGACATATATACCAGTACCCAACATTATTAAAACAGACAAACTTACAGGAATTATTTTAAACTTGTGATACCTACAAGACCATTTCTAAGATTTATGCCAACTGATATCCAGTTCCATGACAGAACAGAACATTAGTGACATCAGTACATGGATTGGTATGATTTATTGTCGTACTGATGATATATGTCATAATTATTGCAGCAATGTTTATAATTATTATTAAAAGTAAGTCAACCTTACTATTACCTCTTTGCTTGGTTAATAGTATAATTTGATGTTTTAATAGCAGTTTTGGGTTGCTTTTATATACCGATTTTTGCAGAAACTAAACTCAAAGTAAAATAGTAACAATAAGTTATGATGCATATCTGCATTAGAAAAACAAGCCCATTACTACAATTTAGCTATTACAAAGAAACAAATCTACAGGTCACACTTGGACATACCCTCTATATAGATTTACAGAGAGTATACAGCACCTGTTACATCATTTGATATTAAAGTAGTTACTATTATTCTTAAGACAGGTGTCCATATGTTGTGATACTGTCAGTTTTATTTTTTAAAATTAACGTTCATAATAATTTTTTTTGGACACTCAAGGTATTCCACTATAATAACTTTATGTAATATGAACTTCACCGAGATAGATTATGTAAGAGAAAATCAGTGACCAAGATATGATGAAACACTGTACCAGTCACTGGGCCACTGATCTTTCTTTTACTTTGGCATACAATCAAGTCAGTAAGTCAAGAAAATAATTTCAATAGAATCGATCAATATACTATTTAGCTATACTGAGTCCGCTTGCTGTACAGAGAAGTTGGATGGACTTTGATTTTATCATTCAATATAGACGCAAACCAACAGTAGAATCAGTACACATGAAAGGTATTTTTAATAATGAAATCAAGAATCCTCCAAAAATATCAGGATTTTAATGGTGGCAATGCAAGTAGATATCCCATGTTTTGTGGGGAGGTGACCTTAGAGAAGAAATAATAATCATCCAGGCCTTGTGCCTAGGATTGTGACAATGCTGGAGTCTCAAGGTCTACTGTTAAAAATCGGGGGGGGACAATAATACAATATTAGCTTTTTCCGACCGTGGGGATGCGAACTAATATACTAACTACTACTAATAATGTCAGTAAAATGGATTTTTTCATAGAGCTCATGGGATACACCCAATCTGTGCAACATGGAGATATATTAGACTAGATCACAACCGTTCTCAAGAGGACAGTATTTTTACGAGTGTCATTATAACAAGGTGTAGGTTAAATTTTGAAATAGTTTATGCAGTCCCATTTCATTCATAAAGCTGCTAAATTACTGTATCCAGTTAATAGGTAAACCGGATTTTGGTATGAGTAATCTTGTAACGGTGAACTTTATTGACACATAATAATAGATTAAATACTGTTATTCATTGAACTGGATCTTGTGTTTATAGTATGCATGAAGGCTACTATCACAAGAGCATGTCTACTAGATATATGATTCAGAGAGACAGAGAAAGATATACAAACCCCCAGTATATATAGATCCCGAGCTGAGTTTCTCAACATGTAATGTAGTATGTTACAAACAATGAATCTGTGGAGCCTGTAGACCCAAAACAAAAATCAAACCCAGAACTAGTTACAAAACTCATCTGAACTTTCAAGTATGGCATCAAACTGTCCGAATATTTACCATCAACAAGATCTAGTTTTAAAAGTTACTGCCCAAAAAATCAATATTCTAACTAAGGTCTATCAGTAGTATCTCTGTTACTCCCGGGGAGTTCCAAGAAGGAATATATCTGGTGTTTATATACACAAATCTACAAGGATATCAGTCCAACTACATGGCTATCTGACAAAAGAATAGCGTGACCACTATTTTACCTACTAATACTGAAGATAATTCACCTGCTCCTTACAATACAGAAATGGATTGCACTAACACCGACACAATACAGCAAATACATTTATCTCTACATTCACAGTCACTGTGAGGATGTTATAGAATAGGGTATACTTACCGTTTTCACTTTGTGTATCAAATATAGGTATCTAGTCCAGATAAAGTATACATACCCATACTCTTAAACCTAATCAGAGACAAGAGGCAGTAGCTACAACAGATGTGTGTTATATATGGTCCCATATATATTACTATCGTAACTTTGTATAATTACTGAGAAGAAACAGACATTCGTACTTACGAGTGTTAAATATTACAATAAACAAGAGTCTCGTATAGTCCACGTCTAAGATTTCAATACTCTGCTAATGGCAATGAGTATTTTCTGTTTTTAACCACTGGAAGATCCAATTCATTTAGTCCAGCATCTATGTATAAAAACACAGAGAGGTGGACTGTTGAACAGTAAAGTCTCACAGTTCAATGTAAGATTTCCCCCTCCCCTTTACCCATATTGGTTACATTCCGACCTTAGTAACAAGACATAGGAGTAATATTATTCCTCTAGAAACACCGTAATACCGTGAGTCTCATTTATTATCATATATTTGTTTTAATTTCGTAGTACTAGTCAGAACCCATGCTACTTTTATTATCTATATATTCATATTCTACAAGGTGCACCATGGTACCTTTTAGCTCAACCCTTTGATTACTTAGAGATGACAGCCCATTCAAAATCAATTTTTAGAGTCATCTGTTTTTGGGTATAAGATTTCTAAACTAACCACATATACAATACTCCATTGTCCCGCTTACATGTGTTTTCGCTGCAAAGGTTCATGATATGTAATTGCATCTCCACTGCGAGCTTACTTGACCTATATAATTATATTGGAACATTTGATATTTTTAAATAAAAAAGAGCTATGACTGCCGGATATGATATAACAGTTAAGCGATTTACTCTTTCCTATATATATGTTTTGTGTCTCTTTATAACATTAACAACAGTGTCATACCAGTGATCTGACTCAGATTTATATTGGAATCAAGTTCCAAAGCGAGTTTCAGTTCTGGACTTTGTATCTGAAACCATTATACACTCATCCTAAAACCATCAATTTTAAATTCATAATTTCAATGATTATGGAAGGGATTTTAAATAAAGTTTTTCATGAGCTCCATCTCTCAGCCTCAAATTTCACGGGACACATATTTAACTCTTTTAAATATTAAAGATATAACCTGCATAAACCAAAATATCATTATAACCACCATATACTGGTACAGAGTCATTGATGTTTAATAATGCATTATTAGTAGACATATTGATAGGATACTTTAGTTTGAATGTTAATAGACAATTAATGATACACAAAGAAATTGTCTTAGCACAAAATGTTCTTTTACATTTTGTCTACTACAATCTTAACCTATCTAGTGTATAGAGTTTGTCATTGAATTAATTTGGAGTAACTTTATTGTAGGAAGTTATTTGATGAATGACATGCTGAAAACTAAACCCAGTATGATATTATTAGTTTGTTCTTGGCCTTCCTATCGTTTAATATTTTAAAAGAGAGCCAATTGTTGTGAGGTTTATAAAGTTTGAAATTATGAACTTGGAAAGCAAATGGAATGACTTAAAATAAAAGGGACTATTTGGAAAATGAACAGAATTCTTAAAGAATATCCTTTGAATGTTCAACAACAATATTACTATTGTTGTTTTGGGAGTCACTTAGAGGTTAAAAACAACATTGTTTATTCCTAGTATTTAAATTGGAGAACCCCCCAAATAGCTAATCCCAACAATTTTGATCAAACATTATGGAACTAATATACCTACTCAACCTAATTAATGTGAATACAGTTTTTGAATAAATTATTAATTATATCACAACCATTCCCAATTAAAACATTTTTTAGAAGTTTTTACATACAAAAGAATCTAATAATTTTGATATTGGTTTTATTTTTGTCTCCTTTAATAAAATTTGGTATAATTATTTAATTAAATTTTGCTTAATGAAAAAAAGAATAAACTTTTGGAGCGAGATTAAAATGGAGACTTAAAAGAGTATCTTACCAAAATTCCCAACCATTGTAAGTTTCCACAATCCAAATATAATATAAGAATTTAACTTCAATGCCTTAATTTACGAACCAAGGAAGTCCGTTCCTTAAAAATTAATATCTTCCTGTTTCTGTCATAAGGTTGCCCCTGGAAGGTACAGTCAAAAAGGTTTTTTACCAGATAATCCGCTAGGAAAAAGTGATTTATTTATAAGGAGATTATACAAAAGGGTGGCAAAAGAGTGTCTGTATTGATAGGATCCTTGTAACGTTACCTTAAAAGGTTACGCAGAGACCTTTATTTGTCAGACATTTGTCAAATTAGTATCGGATCAATCTCAAAAACTGGTGTTTCAACTCCCTGGAAGCCAAAGGAGTCCGACTGGGAGGTTCCACTGATACGGACAGGATCTATAAATTTACAAAGATTTGTATCACTGGTTGACAATTTAAAAATAAAACAGTTACTTTCATTCTTGAGACAAAGGCTATCCAATAATGGTTGATAAACTTGGCCTTGGGTTTTTAAAAACATTCCAGGTCTTTCTGAAACCTAAAAGGATTCCCTGGATAAAACTTTTATTTTAAAGAGAAATTCCAGGAAAAAAGGAAATGATGGCCCACTGTACCATTACTGGCCACTTCTTTCTTTCCTATTCCATAAATCAATCAACTAAAGTCAAGAAAATATCAATAGAATTTAAACATTTAAATATAGGAGGATATCAGTCGCTTGCTTACAGAAAGTTTATGGCTTTGCCTTCCTTAAAAATATAGGCAAAAACAGTAGGAATCAGTAAACAGGGAATTTCAAAAAAGAAATCAAAATCTCAAAGAATACTTTAACTGGTTCCCAAAGTATTACCCCTGTTTTGTGGAGTGGAAAACCCCGGAGAAGAATAATAAATCATCATCTTTCCAAGTGTTCAAATTGGGATCTCAAGGGCTTAAAAGTTTGAAAATCGACATAATCAAATTATCTTTTCCGGGCAGTGCGAAACTAATACTCCAACCATAATGGTTAGTTAAAATGGAGTGGTTTGAAATCCTCGGGATCCAAACCCATACCTACAAAAATGGAGAAATTAGCTAAATACAACCTCCTGAAAAGGACGGTTTTAGAGGTTATTATATAAAAAGGTATTTGTTAATTTTGTAGTTACGCATTTCTAATTTTGGTTTCAATAGTGCTCCAATTATTCTGATAGTCCTAATAAGTGAAATTTGGAAATTAGTTTATCCTATAAACTGGTGACTTTTGACAATATAAAAAATTATTGTAATCTGGTTAATGAATCTTGTGTCAAATTTCAATAAAAGCGCAATTTTATCAAGGAGAAGGTCTTACTGAAATGAAGTCAGAAGAGACGGAGAAATTGACCAGTATTATTATTCCAAATGAAAATTCTAATTGTACTTAGTGTTTATTAAAAGGAAAATTAGGGACTGTTCCCAAAACAGAAACTGGGGAAACTTCCAACTCCAAATTCTGGCTCCCCCTGGTGGCAATGTTACAAAAACAAGGGTCTGGTTAGTTTGCTTAATATACAATTATCTAAATGCTAGGATTTCCACTCCACTGGGTTCAAGAGGGGAAATTAATTTGGTGTTCCTATACCGAAAACCTAGTTGCAACTATGGCCCAATATAACAAAGAGAGGTGGACCCCTTAATTTAATATTAAATTGAATAAATTCACCTGCTCCTTCAAACAATAAGTGGAAATGCTTACAACAGATAAGCAAATAATTTTTCCTCTAGTCCCAGTCCAAAGGTATGTTAATATTAATTTACCTTATTTTCAATTCTTATAAATTAGGGGTATTGTACAGAGATTTATAAACACCCATCTCTTTCCTAATAGGACAAGTAGTAAGCTTACAACAGGTTGTGTGGTTTATTTGTTCTTAAAATTTAACTCTAGTACTTTATAGGAAAAAAGTTTATAAAATATTGTTAATAGTTACAATAAATGAGGGACTTTATTTTACGCAATACATATGACGTGATTTCAATAAGGGACCACTTCTGTCAAACATTTTGTGACCCAAAGAGGACCATGTTTAAAAATCTCAAAAGCACTTTGTATCCATTACAGTTCCAGGAATAGTTGTTTATTTCCAGCGGTATGTGCAAAAACGTTTGTTGAGATGGTTTTTAAATAGGGTCCCTTTTCAAAATGGTCCCCAAAGGTTTTGCCCAAAGTGGTCAAATAATCCAAAAAGGAGGTTCCAATAATAATATTAATGCTAATAATATTTCTTTGGTACCACTTATTTCTAAAGGGAGAATATATTTTGTATTCCTGTCCCATAAATTAATTTTTGTAAACTATACTTATTAAAGAAAACAAACCGAGGGTGGGAATGCTGAAAATTAGGTATTTGATTTAAATGTAAATTCCCTGCCCTTTAAAATTTGGGTTACTTCAACCTTAAACAAAGCCATAATAAAAATTGTTTCCCTCAGAAACAATCTTTAATAGTGAGGTAAATTAATTTCCCCTGTAAAATTTAAATTGGTTTTTTTAACAATTACTTTGTAGTTTTAACATTGGGGGAACTTGATATAAGGAAAATTTTTGTTGAATTACTCATTGTGTAATTTAAAAGTATTTGTACTTTTACATGCCAACAAATTTACACAAGGATAATTAACCTAAATTCTATATTCCCTAGTAATCCACCAATGTAAATACAAAAGTAATTGTTAGAATAACAATTTATTTTTTAAAGCATTATTTGTTTTAATTACATATTTAAATAGTATTCCTTGACTTAACTCCATATTAAGTTCTACATCAACCGGGTACTCTTAAAATCACTTTCCAATCTTGGGAGATGAACAGCCCGTTCCAATCATTTTGGAAAAGACATTTATCTGTTATATTCTATTAACAATTACAAAATTGATCAATTGTCCTTTACTGTTTGTTTTCAAGGTATGGTATGTTATATCCCAACTTTGTTGTAATCTCCAAAAAAACAATTGGGGAAATATTATCAATTAACCATTATGGAATTAAGTACTTCCCTCATTAATTTAACTTGCGGGTTAGGTCTATGCCTTATTAGATACAAAACCCAACTATCACTTATATGAGACCTCATCACCAAACAGTTTGATCCTTTTACATTCAAACCTTATATGTAACCCTAAATATTACCAATAACCAATTGACTTTGATGGTATATAATAAAATTAATGAATTCATAAAAAGTTCTACCCCCAATTTAAATTTGATGAGAACCCTGCTTAAAAGGAAAACTTGATTAGTGAATTTTAAGTAACCCAGACCTTAACAATTTCTGGATACACTCTACACTGTAATTTTATGTAATAATTAAGTTTCCTATATTTTTTGCTAGTAAATTGTAATAATAAATAATTCATAATATTTTTCAGACGTAAATTAAATATTTATTGGAAAAATGTATTTTTAAAAAATTTAAAATAGAATTGACTAATTTTATATTAACATGATGTTTATATTTTAAATTGTTTTTGTGTCCATTAAAAAAATTAAAAAAATTGCATAACAAGTGGAATGCCCGGATTTATAATAATCATGTTCCAAAAGAATTTCAGGTTCGGTCCATTGTAACCTGAAACTATTGAAATCATCCAAAAACCATCAATTTTAAAACTCAAGGTTCAAGGTTTAATGGATTTTAAAAAAAGGTTAAGAGGTCCATTTCAATAGCAATTTCCATAAAAATTTTAAATTTTATAGTATTAAAATTATGTCCCAAAAATCCTTATTTCAATATATGTAATTGACTTGAGTGGCATTACCTAGTGAATATTAATGATTATTTAGTTTGAATTTAATTTAAATTAATGAATACCAAAGAAAATTGTCTTAGCTACCAAATTTTTCTTCACCTTTGTTTACCAAATTTACACTTCCTTTGTGTAGAAGGTTTTTATTTGATAGAAGTTTGGAGTAGAACTTTGTTGCAAACTTTATTGCTGAGAATCCTAACCTAAAATAAAAAGTAAGTGAAATATTTTAGTTGTTTTTGTATCTATTGTTAATTTGGTTAACAGCAAAGGCAATCTGTTAAGAGGTTTAGGAAGTTAGGTTATTGGAAACTAAGAGTGTGAGAAAGACTTAAAATTAGAATTGGGACCAATTAAAAAAAAAATTAGATTTCTGAAAGAATATCAATTAACGTTCAGCAAACAAATTATTAATAAGTAATTGTTTTTTGGGAGGTTCAATTAAAGATTTAAATAAACAATCATGTTTTTCCCTAAGTATTGAAATAATTTAGACTCCAAGACCTTAATCCTTAATTAATTTGCAAACATGAATAACTATATAACATCAAAATAAAGTTGTAATAATTAAGTTTGAAACCTTTGGACAACCCTACCAATACAAAAGGGGAATTATATCAAAAACGGTCCAAAAAACAAGGTTTTTAGAGTTTTTTACATCAATGATAAAAGGGTTAATAATTTTGAAATAATTGAAATTCATTGGGTTTTAAAATTTTGTCCATTTATAAATTTTGAATAACTTTTTAAATTAATTTGTTTAATTGAAAAATGAAATTTTGGAGCTTAATCTAATGGGGACTTAAAAGAGTATTACAAAAATTTCCAACCCATTGTAAGTTTCACTTCCAAACCTAATTAAATTACTAATTTCAA